>NW_027440422.1:0-106479 GCF_031893055.1 Leptodactylus fuscus
TATATACAGTGCACATACATTATATATATCAAGTGCACATATATTATATTTCCAGTGCACATATATTATATATCCAGTGCACATACATTATATATATCCAGTGCACATATATTATATTTCCAGTGCACATATATTATATATATCCAGTGCACATATATTATATATATCCAGTGCACATTTTTTAAATATCCAGTGCACATATATTATATATATCCAGTGCACATATATTATATATATCCAGTGCACATACATTATATATATGCAGTGCACATTTATTAAACATCCAGTGCACATATAATAAATATCCAGTGCACATATATTATATATCCAGTGCACATACATTACATATATCCAGTGCACATATATTAAATATCCAGTGCACATATATTATATATATCCAGTGCACATATATTAAATATCCAGTGCACATATATTATATATATCCAGTGCACATTTATTAAATATCCATTGCACATATATTATATATATCCAGTGCACATACATTATATATATGCAGTGCACATTTATTAAATATCCAGTGCACTTATATTAAATATCCAGTGCACATATATTATACATATCCAGTGCACATATATTTTACATTTCCAGTGCACATAAATTAAATTTTCAGTTTACATATATTATATATATCCAGTGCACATATATTAAATATCCAGTGCAGATATATTATATATCCAGTGCACATATATTATATATATCCAGTGCACATATATTAAATATCCAGTGCACATATATTAAATATCCAGTGCACATATATTATACATATCCAGTGCACATATATTTTACATTTCCAGTGCACATAAATTAAATTTTCAGTTTACATATATTATATATATCCAGTGCACATATATTATATATCCAGTGCAGATATATTATATATCCAGTGCACATATATTATATATATATCCAGTGCACATTTATTAAATATCCAGTGCTCATATATTATATATATCAAGTGCACATATATTATATATATCCAGTGCACACATATAATATATATTCAGTGCACATTTATTAAAAATCCAGTGCACATATATTATATATATATCCAGTGCACATACATTATATATATATATATATATATATATATATATATATATATATGCGCAGTGCACATTTATTAAATATCCAGTGCACATAGGTTAAATATCCATTGCACATATATTATATATCCAGTGCACATATGTTATATATATCCAGTGCACATTTATTAAATATCCAGTGCACATACATTATATATATCCAGTGCACATACATTATATATATGCAGTGCACATTTATTAAATATCCAGTGCACATATATTAATTATCCAGTGCACATATATTATATATCCAGTGCACATGCATTATATATATCCAGTGCACATATATGATAATTCCAGTGCACATTTATTAAATATCCAGTGCACATATATTATATATATCCAGTGCACATTTATTAAATATCCAGTGCACATATATTATATATATCCAGTGCACATATATTATATATATCCAGTGCACATTTATTAAATATCCAGTGCACATATATTATATATATCCAGTGCACATTTATTAAATATCCAGTGCACATATATTAAATATCCAGTGCACATATATTATATATCCAGTGCACATATATTATATATATCCAGTTCACATATATTATATATATCCAGTGCACATTTATTAAATATCCAGTGCACATATATTTAATATATATGCAGTGCACATTTATTAAATATCCAGTGCACATATATTAAATATCCAGTGCACATATATTATATATCCAGTGCACATACATTATATATATCCAGTGCACATATATTATATTTACAGTGCACATATATTAAATATCCAATGCACATATATTATACATATCCAGTGCACATATATTAAAAATCAAATGCACATACATTATACATATCCAGTGCAGATATATTAAATATCCAGTGCACATATATTAAATATCCAGTGCACATATATTAAATATCCAATGCACATATATTATACATATCCAGTGCACATATATTAAATATCCAGTGCACATATATTATATATACAGTGCACATACATTATATATATCAAGTGCACATATATTATATTTCCAGTGCACATATATTACATATCCAGTGAACAAACATTATATATATCCAGTGCACATATATTATATTTCCAGTGCACATATATTATATATATCCAGTGCCCATATATTAAATATCAAGTGCACATATATTATATATCCAGTGCACATATATTATATATATCCAGTGCACATTTGTTAAATATCCAGTGCACATATATTATATATATCTAGTGCACATACATTATATATATATATATATATATATATATATATATGCAGTGCACATTTATTAAATATCCAGTGCACATATACTAAATATCCAGTGCACATATATTATATATATCCAGTGCACATATATATATCCAGTGCACATACATTATATATATGCAGTGCACATATATTAAATATCCAGTGCACATATATTATATATATCCAGTGCACATATATTAAATATCCAGCGCACATATATTATATATCCAGTGCACATACATTACATATATCCAGTGCACATATATTAAATATCCAGTGCACATATATTATATATATCCAGTTCACATATATTAAATATCCAGTGCACATATATTATATATATCCAGTGCACATTTATTAAATATCCAGTGCACATATATATATCCAGTTTACGTATATTATATATATCCAGTGCACATTTACAAAATATCCAGTGCACATATATATATATATATATCCAGTTTACGTATATTATATATATCCAGTGCACATTTATTAAATATCCAGTGCACATATATTATATTTATCCAGTGCACATACATTATATATATGCAGTGCACATTTATTAAATATCCAGTGCACTTATATTAAATATCCAGTGCACATATATTATATATATCCAGTGCACATTTATTAAATATCCAGTGCACATATATTATATATATCCAGTGCACATACATTATATATATGCAATGCACATTTATTAAATATCCAGTGCACTTATATTAAATATCCAGTGCACATATATTATACATATCCAGTGTACATATATTTTACATTTTCAGTGCACATAAATTAAATTTTCAGTTTACATATATTATATATATATATCCAGTGCACATATATTAAATATCCAGTGCAGATATATTATATATCCAGTGCACATATATTATATATATCCAGTGCACATATATTAAATATCCAGTGCACATATATTAAATATCCAGTGCACATATATTAAATTTTCAGTTTACATATATTATATATATCCAGTGCACATATATTAAATATCCAGTGCAGATATATTATATATCCAGTGCACATATATTATATATATATCCATTGCACATTTATTAAATATCCATTGCACATATATTATATATCCAGTGCACATATGTTATATATATCCAGTGCACATTTATTAAATATCCAGTGCACATACATTATATATATCCAGTGCACATTCATTATATATATGCAGTGCACATTTATTAATTATCCAGTGCACATAGATTAAATATCCAGTGCACATATATTAAAAATCCAGTGCACATACATTATATATATCCAGTGCACATACATTATATATATGCAGTGCACATTTATTAAATATCCAGTGCACATATATTAATTATCCAGTGCACATATATTATATATCCAGTGCACATGCATTATATATATCCAGTGCACATTTATTAAATATCCAGTGCACATATATTATATATATCCAGTGCACATACAGTATATATATGCAGTGCACATTTATTAAATATCCAGTGCACATATATTATATATCCAGTGCACATATATTAAATATCCAGTGCACATAAATTAAATTTTCAGTGCACACATATTATATATCCAGTGCACATACATTATATATATCAAGTGCACATATACTATATCCAGTGCACATACATTATATATATCCAGTGCACATACATTATATATATGCAGTGCACATTTATTAAATATCCAGTGCACATATATTATAAATCCAGTGCACATGCATTATATATATCCAGTGCACATATATGATAATTCCAGTGCACATATATTATATATAGCCAGTGCACATATATTAAATATCCAGTGCACATATATTATATATATCCAGTGCACATTTATTAAATATCCAGTGCACATATATTATATATATCCAGTGCACATTTATTAAATATCCAGTGCACATATAATAAATATCCAGTGCACATATATTATATATCCAGTGCACATAAATTATATATATCCAGTGCACATATATTATACATATCCAATGCACATAAATTAAATTTTCAGTGCACATATATTATACATATCCAGTGCACATACATTATATATATCCAATGCACATATATTATATTTACAGTGCACATATATTAAATATCCAATGCACATATATTATACATATCCAGTGCACATATATTAAAAATCCAATGCACATATATTATACATATCCAGTGCAGATATATTAAATATCCATTGCACATATATTTAATATCCAGTGCACATATATTAAATATCCAATGTACATATATTATACATATCCAGTGCACATATATTAAATATCCAGTGCACATATATTATATATACAGTGCACATACATTATATATATCAAGTGCACATATATTATATTTCCAGTGCACATATATTATATATCCAGTGCACATACATTATATATATCCAGTGCATATATATTATATTTCCAGTGCACACATATTATATATATCCAGTGCCCATATATTAAATATCAAGTGCACATATATTATATATCCAGTGCACATATATTATATATATCCAGTGCACATTTTTTAAATATCCAGTGCACATATATTATATATATCTAGTGCACATACATTATATATATATATATATATATATATATATATATATAATCAGTGCACATTTATTAAATATCCAGTGCACATATACTAAATATCCAGTGCACATATATTATATATATCCAGTGCACATATATTATATATATCCAGTGCACATACATTATATATATGCAGTGCACATTTATTAAACATCCAGTGCACATATATTAAATATCCAGTGCACATATATTATATATCCAGTGCACATACATTACATATATCCAGTGCACATATATTAAATATCCAGTGCACATATATTATATATATCCAGTGCACATATATAAAATATCCAGTGCACATATATTATATATATCCAGTGCACATTTATTAAATATCCAGTGCACATATATATATCCAGTTTACGTATATTATATATATCCAGTGCACATTTACAAAATATCCAGTGCACATATATATATCAATTTTACGTATATTATATATATCCAGTGCACATTTATTAAATATCCAGTGCACATATATTATATTTATCCAGTGCACATACATTATATATATGCAGTGCACATTTATTAAATATCCAGTGCACTTATATTAAATATCCAGTGCACATATATTATATATATCCAGTGCACATTTATTAAATATCCAGTGCACATATATTATATATATCCAGTGCACATACATTATATATATGCAGTGCACATTTATTAAATATCCAGTGCACTTATATTAAATATCCAGTGCACATATATTATACATATCCAGTGTACATATATTTTACATTTCCAGTGCACATAAATTAAATTTTCAGTTTACCTATATTATATATATATATCAAGTGCACATATATTAAATATCCAGTGCAGATACATTATATATCCAGTGCACATATATTATATATATCCAGTGCACATATATTAAATATCCAGTGCACATATATTATATATAGCCAGTGCACATATATTAAATATCCAGTGCACATATATTATATATATCCAGTGCACATTTATTAAATATCCAGTGCACATATATTATATATATCCAGTGCACATTTATTAAATATCCAGTGCACATATATTAAATATCCAGTGCACATATATTATATATCCAGTGCACATATATTATATATATCCAGTGCACATTTATTAAATATCCAGTGCACATATATTTAATATATATGCAGTGCACATTTATTAAATATCCAGTGCTCATATATTATATATATCCAGTGCACATATATTTTTCATTTCCAGTGCACATAAATTAAATTTTCAGTTTACATATATTATATATATCCAGTGCACATATAATAAATATCCAGTGCAGATATATTATATATCCAGTGCACATATATTATATATATATCCAGTGCACATTTATTAAATATCCAGTGCTCATATATTATATATATCCAGTGCACATATATTATATATATCCAGTGCACACATATAATATATATTAAGTGCCCATTTATTAAATATCCAGTGCACATATATTATATATATCCAGTGCACATACATTATATATATATATATATATATATGCAGTGCACATTTATTAAATATCCAGTGTACATAGGTTAAATATCCATTGCACATATATTATATATCCAGTGCACATATGTTATATATATCCAGTGCACATTTATTAAATATCCAGTGTACATACATTATATATATCCAGTGCACATACATTATATATATGCAGTGCAAATTTATTAAATATCCAGTGCACATATACTAAATATCCAGTGCACATATATTATATATATCCAGTGCACATATATTATATATATCCAGTGCACATACATTATATATATGCAGTGCACATTTACTAAACATCCAGTGCACATATATTAAATATCCAGTGCACATATATTATATATCCAGTGCAGATACATTATATTTATCCAGTGCACATATATTATACATATCCAGTGCACATAAATTAAATTTTCAGTGCACATATATTATATATATCCACTGCACATATATTAAATATCTAGTACAGATATATTATATATCCAGTGCACATATATTATATATATCCAGTGCACATATATTAAATATCCAGTGCACATATATTATACATATCCAGTGCACATAAATTAAATTTTCAGTGCACATATATTATATATATCCAGTGCACATATATTAAATATCCAGTGCAAATATATTATATATCCAGTGCACATACATTATATTTATGCAGTGCACATTTATTAAATATCCAGTGCACATATATTAAATATCCAGTGCACATATATATCATGTGCACATACATTATGTATATCCAGTGCACATATATTATATATATCCAGTGCACATATATTATATATATCCAGTGCACATACATTATATATATGCAGTGCACATTTATTAAATATCCAGTGCACATATATTAAATATCCAGTGCACATATATTATATATCCAGTGCACATACATTATATATATTCAGTGCACATATATTAAATATCAAGTGCACATACATTATATATATCCAGTGCACATATATTATATTTCCAGTGCACATATATTATATATAGCCAGTGCACGTGTAATAAATATCCAGTGCACATATATTATATATATTCAGTGCACATTTATTAAATATCCAGTGCATATATATTATATATATCCAGTGCACATTTATTAAATATCCAGTGCACATATATTAAATATCCAGTGCGCATATATTATATATCCAGTGCACATATATTATATATATCCAGTGCACATATATTATATATATCCAGTGCACATTTATTAAATATCCAGTGCACATTTATTAAATATCCAGTGCATATATATTATATATATCCAGTGCACATTTATTAAATATCCAGTGCACATATATTAAATATCCAGTGCGCATATATTATATATCCAGTGCACATATATTATATATATCCAGTGCACATATATTATATATATCCAGTGCACATTTTTTAAATATCCAGTGCACATATATTATATATATCCAGTGCACATTTTTTAAATATCCAGTGCGCATATATTATATATCAAGTGCACATATATTATATATATCCAGTGCACATATATTATATATATCCAGTGCACATTTATTAAATATCCAGTGCACATATATTATATATATTCAGTGCACATACATTATATATATGCAGTGCACATTTATTAAATATCCAGTGCACATATATTATATATATCCAGTGCACATTTATTAAATATCCAGTGCACATATATTATATATATCCAGTGCACATACATTATATATATCCAGTGCACATATATTATATTTCCAGTGCACATATATTATATATATATCCAGTGCACATACATTATATATATGCAGTGCACATATACTAAATATCCAGTGCACATATATTAAATATCCAGTGCACATATATTATATATCCAGTGCACATACATTATATATATTCAGTGCACATATATTAAATATCAAGTGCACATATATTATATATATCCATTGCACATATATTATATTTCCAGTGCACATATATTATATATAGCCAGTGCACATATATTAAATATCCAGTGCACATATATTATATATATCCAGTGCACATACATTATATATATATGCAGTGCACATTTATTAAATATCCAGTGCACATATATCATATATATACAGTGCACATACATTATATATATGCAGTGCACATTTATTAAATATCCAGTGCACATATATCATATATATACAGTGCACATACATTATATATATGCAGTGCACATTTATTAAATATCCAGTGCACATGTATTAAATATCCAGTGCACATATATTATATATCCAGTGCACATACATTATATATATCCAGTGCACATATATGATAATTCCAGTGCACATATATTATATATAGCCAGTGCACATATATTAAATATCCATTGCACATATATTATATATATCCAGTGCACATTTATTAAATATCCATTGCACATATATTATATATATCCAGTGCACATTTATTAAATATCCAGTGCACATATATTAAATATCCAGTGCACATATATTATATATCCAGTGCACATATATTATATATATCCAGTTCACATATATTATATATATCCAGTGCACATTTATTAAATATCCAGTGCACATATATTTAATATATATGCAGTGCACATTTATTAAATATCCAGTGCACATATATTAAATATCCAGTACAGATATATTATATATCCACTGCACATATATTATATATATCCAGTGCACATATATTAAATATCCAGTGCACATATATTAAATATCCAGTGCACATATATTATACATATCCAGTGCACATAAATTAAATTTTCAGTGCACATATATTATATATCCAGTGCACATACATTATATATATCAAGTGCATATATATTATATTTCCAGTGCACATATATTATATATCCAGTGCACATACATTATATATATCCAGTGCACATATATTATATTTCCAGTGCACATATATTAAATATCCAATGCACATATATTATACATATCCAGTGCACATATATTAAATATCCAGTGCACATATATTATATATACAGTGCACATACATTATATATATCAAGTGCACATATATTATATTTCCAGTGCAAATATATTATATATCCAGTGCACATACATTATATATATCCAGTGCACATATAATATATTTCCAGTGCACATATATTATATATATCCAGTGCCCATATATTAAATATCAAGTGCACATATATTATATATCCAGTGCACATATATTATATATATCCAGTGCACATTTTTTAAATATCCTTTGCACATATATTATATATATCTAGTGCACATACATTATATATATATATGCAGTGCACATTTATTAAATATCCAGTGCACATATATTATATATCCAGTGCACATATATTATATATATCCAGTTCACATATATTATATTTCCAGTGCACATATATTAAATATCCAATGCACATATATTATACATATCCAGTGCACATATATTAAATATCCAGTGCACATATATTATATATACAGTGCACATACATTATATATATCAAGTGCACATATATTATATTTCCAGTGCAAATATATTATATATCCAGTGCACATACATTATATATATCCAGTGCACATATATGATAATTCCAGTGCACATATATTATATATAGCCAGTGCACATATATTAAATATCCATTGCACATATATTATATATATCCAGTGCACATTTATTAAATATCCATTGCACATATATTATATATATCCAGTGCACATTTATTAAATATCCAGTGCACATATATTAAATATCCAGTGCACATATATTATATATCCAGTGCACATATATTATATATATCCAGTTCACATATATTATATATATCCAGTGCACATTTATTAAATATCCAGTGCATATATATTTAATATATATGCAGTGCACATTTATTAAATATCCAGTGCACATATATTAAATATCTAGTGCACATATATTATATATCCAGTGCACATACATTATATATATCCAGTGCACATATATTATACATATTCAATGCACATAAATTAAATTTTCAGTGCACATATATTAAATATATCCAGTGCACATATATTACATATCCAGTACAGATATATTATATATCCACTGCACATATATTATATATATCCAGTGCACATATATTAAATATCCAGTGCACATATATTAAATATCCAGTGCACATATATTATACATATCCAGTGCACATAAATTAAATTTTCAGTACACATATATTATATATCCAGTGCACATACATTATATATATCAAGTGCATATATATTATATTTCCAGTGCACATATATTATATATCCAGTGCACATACATTATATATATCCAGTGCACATATATTATATTTCCAGTGCACATATATTAAATATCCAATGCACATATATTATACATATCCAGTGCACATATATTAAATTTCCAGTGCACATATATTATATATACAGTGCACATACATTATATATATCAAGTGCACATATATTATATTTCCAGTGCAAATATATTATATATCCAGTGCACATACATTATATATATCCAGTGCACATACATTATATATATCCAGTGCACATATATTATATTTCCAGTGCACATATATTATATATATCCAGTGCCCATATATTAAATATCAAGTGCACATATATTATATATCCAGTGCACATATATTATATATATCCAGTGCACATTTTTTAAATATCCAGTGCACATATATTATATATATCTAGTGCACATACATTATATATATATGCAGTGCACATTTATTAAATATCCAGTGCACATATACTAAATATCCAGTGCACATATATTATATATTTCTAGTGCACATACATTATATATATATGCAGTGCACATTTATTAAATATCCAGTGCACATATATTAAATATCCAGTGCACATATATTATATATCCAGTGCACATACATTACATATATCCAGTGCACATATATTAAATATCCAGTGCACATATATTATATATATCCAGTGCACATATATTAAATATCCAGTGCACATATATTATATATATCCAGTGCACATTTATTAAATATCCAGTGCACATATATATATCCAGTTTACGTATATTATATATATCCAGTGCACATTTATTAAATATCCAGTGCACATATATTATATATATCCAGTGCACATACATTATATATATGCAGTGCACATTTATTAAATATCCAGTGCACTTATATTAAATATCCAGTGCACATATATTATATATATCCAGTGCACATTTATTAAATATCCAGTGCACATATATTATATATATCCAGTGCACATACAATATATATATGCAGTGCACATTTATTAAATATCCAGTGCACTTATATTAAATATCCAGTGCACATATATTATACATATCCAGTGCACATATATTTTACATTTCCAGTGCACATAAATTAAATTTTCAGTTTACATATATTATATATATCCAGTGCACATATATTAAATATCCAGTGCAGATATATTATATATCCAGTGCACATATATTATATATATCCAGTGCACATATATTAAATATCCAGTGCACATATATTAAATATCCAGTGCACATATATTATACATATCCAGTGCACATATATTTTACATTTCCAGTGCACATAAATTAAATTTTCAGTTTACATATATTATATATATCCAGTGCACATATATTAAATTTCCAGTGCAGATATATTATATATCCAGTGCACATATATTATATATATATCCAGTGCACATTTATTAAATATCCAGTGCTCATATATTATATATATCCAGTGCACACATATAATATATATTCAGTGCACATTTATTAAATATCCAGTGCACATATATTATATATATCCAGTGCACATACATTATATATATGCAGTGCACATTTATTAAATATCCAGTGCACATATATTAAATATCCAGTGCACATATATTAAATATCCAATGCACATATATTATACATATCCAGTGCACACATATTAAATATCCAGTGCACATATATTATATATCCAGTGCACATACATTATATATATCCAGTGCACATATATTATATTTCCAGTGCACATACATTATATATATTCAGTGCACATTTATTAAATATCCAGTGCACATAGGTTAAATATACATTGCACATATATTATATATCCAGTGCACTCATATTATATATATCCAGTGCACATTTATTAAATATCCAGTGCACATATATTATACATATCCAGTGCACATATATTTTACATTTCCAGAGCACATAAATTAAATTTTCAGTTTACATATATTATATATATCCAGTGCACATATATTAAATATCCAGTGCAGATATATTATATATCCAGTGCACATATATTATATATATCCAGTGCACATATATTAAATATCCAGTGCACATATATTAAATATCCAGTGCACATATATTATACATATCCAGTGCACATATATTTTACATTTCCAGTGCACATAAATTAAATTTTCAGTTTACATATATTATATATATCCAGTGCACATATATTAAATTTCCAGTGCAGATATATTATATATCCAGTGCACATATATTATATATATATCCAGTGCACATTTATTAAATATCCAGTGCTCATATATTATATATATCCAGTGCACACATATAATATATATTCAGTGCACATTTATTAAATATCCAGTGCACATATATTATATATATCCAGTGCACATACATTATATATATGCAATGCACATTTATTAAATATCCAGTGCACATATATTAAATATCCAGTGCACATATATTAAATATCCAATGCACATATATTATACATATCCAGTGCACACATATTAAATATCCAGTGCACATATATTATATATCCAGTGCACATACATTATATATATCCAGTGCACATATATTATATTTCCAGTGCACATATATTATATATATTCAGTGCACATTTATTAAATATCCAGTGCATATATGTATGTGCACTGTATATATATATATATATATATATATATATATATATATATATATACAGTGCACATACATTATATATATATGCAGTGCACATTTATTAAATATCCAGTGCACATAGGTTAAATATCCATTGCACATATGTTATATATCCAGTGCACTCATATTATATATATCCAGTGCACATTTATTAAATATCCAGTGCACATACATTATATATATCCAGTGCACATACATTATATATATGCAGTGCACATTTATTAATTATCCAGTGCACATAGATTAAATATCCAGTGCACATATATTAAAAATCCAGTGCACATACATTATATATATCCAGTGCACATACATTATATATATGCAGTGCACATTTATTAAATATCCAGTGCACATATATTAATTAACCAGTGCACATATATTATATGTCCAGTGCACATACATTATATATATCCAGTGCACATTTATTAAATATCCAGTGCACATATATTATATATATCCAGTGCACATACAGTATATATATGCAGTGCACATTTATTAAATATCCAGTGCACATATATTAATTATCCAGTGCACATATATTATATATCCAGTGCACATATATTAAATATCCAGTGCACATAAATTAAATTTTCAGTGCACATATATTATATATCCAGTGCACATACATTATATATATATCAAGTGCACATATATTATATTTCCAGTGCACATATATTATATATCCAGTGCACATACATTATATATATCCAGTGCACATATATTAAATATCCAATGCACATATATTATACATATCCAGTGCACATATATTAAATATCCAATGCACATATATTATACATATCCAGTGCACATATATTAAATATCCAGTGCACATATATTAAATATCCAGTGCACATATATTAAATATCCAATGCACATATATTATACATATCCTGTGCACATATATTAAATATCCAGTGCACATATATTATACATATCTAGTGCACATATATTATATTTCCAGTGTACATATATTATATATCCAGTGCACATACATTATATATATCCAGTGCACATATATTATATTTCCAGTGCACATATATTATATATATCCAGTGCCCATATATTAAATATCAAGTGCACATATATTATATATCCAGTGCACATATATTATATATATACAGTGCACATTTTTTAAATATCCAGTGTACATATATTATATATATCTAGTTCACATACATTATATATATGCAGTGCACAATTATTAAATATCCAGTGCACATATACTAAATATCCAGTGCACATATATTATATATATCCAGTGCACATATATTATATATCCAGTGCACATATATTATATATATCCAGTGCACATTTTTTAAATATCCAGTGCACATATATTATATATATCTAGTGCACATACATTATATATATATGCAGTGCACATTTATTAAATATCCAGTGCACATATACTAAATATCCAGTGCACATATATTATATATATTTAGTGCACATACATTATATATATATATGCAGTGCACATTTATTAAATATCCAGTGCACATATATTAAATATCCAGTGCACATATATTATATATCCAGTGCACATACATTACATATATCCAGTGCACATATATTAAATATCCAGTGCACATATATTATATATATCCAGTGCACATATATTAAATATCCAGTGCACATATATTATATATATCCAGTGCACATTTATTAAATATCCAGTGCACATATATATATCCAGTTTACGTATATTATATATATCCAGTGCACATTTATTAAATATTCAGTGCACATATATTATATATATCCAGTGCATATACATTATATATATGCAGTGCACATTTATTAAATATCCAGTGCACTTATATTAAATATCCAGTGCACATATATTATATATATCCAGTGCACATTTATTAAATATCCAGTGCACATATATTATATATATCCAGTGCACATACAATATATATATATGCAGTGCACATTTATTAAATATCCAGTGCACTTATATTAAATATCCAGTGCACATATATTATACATATCCAGTGCACATATATTTTACATTTCCATTGCACATAAATTAAATTTTCAGTTTACATATATTATATATATCCAGTGCACATATATTAAATATCCAGTGCAGATATATTATATATCCAGTGCACATATATTATATATATCCAGTGCACATATATTAAATATCCAGTGCACATATATTATACATATCCAGTGCACATATATTTTACATTTCCAGTGCACATAAATTAAATTTTCAGTTTACATATATTATATATATCCAGTGCACATATATTAAATTTCCAGTGCAGATATATTATATATCCAGCGCACATATATTATATATATATCCAGTGCACATTTATTAAATATCCAGTGCTCATATATTATATATATCCAGTGCACACATATAATATATATTCAGTGCACATTTATTAAATATCCAGTGCACATATATTATATATATCCAGTGCACATACATTATATATATGCAGTGCACATTTTTTAAATATCCAGTGCACATTTATTAAATATCCAGTGCACATACATTATATATATCCAGTGCACATACATTATATATATCCAGTGCACATATATGATAATTCCAGTGCACATATATTATATATAGCCAGTGCACATATATTAAATATCCAGTGCACATATATTATATATATCCAGTGCACATTTATTAAATATCCAGTGCACATATATTATATATATCCAGTGCACATTTATTAAATATCCAGTGCACATATATTAAATATCCAGTGCACATATATTATATATCCAGTGCACATATATTATATATATCCAGTTCACATATATTATATATATCCAGTGCACATTTATTAAATATCCAGTGCACATATATTTACTATATATGCAGTGCACATTTATTAAATATCCAGTGCACATATAATAAATATCCAGTGCACATATATTATATATCCAGTGCACATATATTATATATATCCAGTGCACATATATTATACACATCCAATGCACATAAATTAAATTTTCAGTGCACATATATTATATATATCCAGTGCACATATATTAAATATCCAGTGCACATATATTAAATATCCATTGCACATATATTATACATATCCAGTGCACATAAATTAAATTTTCAGTGCACATATATTATATATCCAGTGCACATACATTATATATATCAAGTGCACATATATTATATTTCCAGTGCACATATATTATATATCCAGTGCACATACATTATATATATCCAATGCACATATATTATATTTACAATGCACATATATTAAATATCCAATGCACATATATTATACATATCCAGTGCACATATATTAAAAATCCAATGCACATATATTATACATATCCAGTGCAGATATATTAAATATCCATTGCACATATATTTAATATCCAGTGCACATATATTAAATATCCAATGCACATATATTATACATATCCAGTGCACATATATTAAATATCCAGTGCACATATATTATATATACAGTGCACATACATTATATATATCAAGTGCACATATATTATATTTCCAGTGCACATATATTATATATCCAGTGCACATACATTATATATATCCAGTGCACATATATTATATTTCCAGTGCACACATATTATATATATCCAGTGCCCATATATTAAATATCAAGTGCACATATATTATATATCCACTGCACATATATTATATATATCCAGTGCACATTCTTTAAATATCCAGTGCACATATATTATATATATCTAGTGCACATACATTATATATATATATATATATATATATATATTTAGATATGCAGTGCACATTTATTAAATATCCAGTGCAGATATAATAAATATCCAGTGCACATATATTATATATATCCAGTGCACATATATTATATATATCCAGTGCACATACATTATATATATGCAGTGCACATTTATTAAACATCCAGTGCACATATATTTAATATCCAGTGCACATATATTATATATCCAGTGCACATACATTACATATATCCAGTGCACATATATTAAATATCCAGTGCACATATATTATATATATCCAGTGCACATATATTAAATATCCAGTGCACATATATTATATATATCCAGTGCACATTTATTAAATATCCAGTGCACATATATATATCCAGTTTACGTATATTATATATATCCAGTGCACATTTACAAAATATCCAGTGCACATATATATATCAAGTTTACGTATATTATATATATCCAGTGCACATTTATTAAATATCCAGTGCACATATATTATATTTATCCAGTGGACATACATTATATATATGCAGTGCACATTTATTAAATATCCAGTGCACTTATATTAAATATCCAGTGCACATATATTATATATATCCAGTGCACATTTATTAAATATCCAGTGCACATATATTATATATATCCAGTGCACATACATTATATATATGCAGTGCACATTTATTAAATATCCAGTGCACTAATATTAAATATCCAGTGCACATATATTATACATATCCAGTGTACATATATTTTACATTTCCAGTGCACATAAATTAAATTTTCAGTTTACATATATTATATATATATATCCAGTGCACATATATTAAATATCCAGTGCAGATACATTATATATCCAGTGCACATATATTATATATATATCCAGTGCACATTTATTAAATATCCAGTGCTCATATATTATATATATCCAGTGCACATATATTATATATATCCAGTGCACACATATAATATATATTAAGTGCACATTTATTAAATATCCAGTGCACATATATTATATATATCCAGTGCACATACATTATATATATATATGCAGTGCACATTTATTAAATATCCAGTGTACATAGGTTAAATATCCATTGCACATATATTATATATCCAGTGCACATATGTTATATATATCCAGTGCACATTTATTAAATATCCAGTGTACATACATTATATATATCCAGTGCACATACATTATATATATGCAGTGCACATTTATTAAATATCCAGTGCACATATACTAAATATCCAGTGCACATATATTATATATATCCAGTGCACATATATTATATATATCCAGTGCACATACATTATATATATGCATTGCACATTTATTAAACATCCAGTGCACATATATTAAATATCCAGTGCACATATATTATATATCTAGTGCAGATACATTATATTTATCCAGTGCACATATATTATACATATCCAGTGCACATAAATTAAATTTTCAGTGCACATATATTATATATATCCACTGCACATATATTAAATATCCAGTACAGATATATTATATATCCAGTGCACATATATTATATATATCCAGTGCACATATATTAAATATCCAGTGCACATATATTATACATATCCAGTGCACATAAATTAAATTTTCAGTGCACATATATTATATATATCCAGTGCACATATATTAAATATCCAGTTTAAATATATTATATATCCAGTGCACATATACTATATATATCCAGTGCACATTTATTAAATATCCAGTGCACATATATTAAATATCCAGTTTACATATATTATATATCCAGTGCACATATATTAAATATCCAGTGCACATATATTATATATCCAGTGCACATACATTATATATATCCAGTGCACATATATTATTCATATCCAATGCACATAAATTAAATTTTCAGTGCACATATATTATATATATATCCAGTGCACATATATTAAATATCCAGTGCACATATTTTAAATATCCAGTGCACATATATTATAGATATACAGTGCACATAAATTAAATTTTAAGTGCACATATATTATATATATCCAGTGCACATATATTAAATATCCAGTGCAAATATATTATATATCCAGTGCACATACATTATTTTTATGCAGTGCACATTTATTAAATATCCAGTGCACATATATTAAATATCCAGTGCACATATATATCAAGTGCACATACATTATGTATATCCAGTGCACATATATTATATATATCCAGTGCACATATATTATATATATCCAGTGCACATACATTATATATATGCAGTGCACATTTATTAAATATCCAGTGCACATATATTAAATATCCAGTGCACATATATTATATATCCAGTGCACATACATTATATATATTCAGTGCACATATATTAAATATCAAGTGCACATACATTATATATATCCAGTGCACATATATTATATTTCCAGTGCACATATATTATATATAGCCAGTGCACATGTAATAAATATCCAGTGCACATATATTATATATATCCAGTGCACATTTATTAAAAATCCAGTGCACATATATTATATATATCCAGTGCACATTTATTAAATATCTAGTGCACATATATTAAATATCCAGTGCGCATATATTATATATCCAGTGCACATATATTATATATATCCAGTGCACATATATTATATATATCCAGTGCACATTTATTAAATATCCAGTGCACATATATTATATATATCCAGTGAACATATATTAAATATCCAGTTCAAATATATTATATATCCAGTGCACATATATTATACATATCCAGTGCGCATATATTATATATCAAGTGCACATATATTATATATATCCAGTGCACATATATTATATATATCCTGTGCACATTTATTAAATATCCAGTGCACATATATTATATATATTCAGTGCACATACATTATATATATGCAGTGCACATTTATTAAATATCCAGTGCACATATATTATATATATCCAGTGCACATTTATTAAATATCCAGTGCACATATATTATATATATCCAGTGCACATACATTATATATATCCAGTGCACATATATTATATTTCCAGTGCACATGTATTATATATATATCCAGTGCACATACATTATATATATGCAGTGCACATATACTAAATATCCAGTGCACATATATTAAATATCCAGTGCACATATATTATATATCCAGTGCACATACATTATATATATTCAGTGCACATATATTAAATATCAAGTGCACATATATTATATATATCCATTGCACATATATTATATTTCCAGTGCACATATATTAAATATCCAGTGCACATATATTATATATATTTCCAGTGCACATACATTATATATATATATATATATGCAGTGCACATTTATTAAATATCCAGTGCACATATATTATATATCCAGGGCACATATATTATATATATCCAGTGCACATTTATTAAATATCCAGTGCACATATATTATATATATACAGTGCACATACATTATATATATGCAGTGCACATTTATTAAATATCCTGTGCACATGTATTAAATATCCAGTGCACATATATTATATATCCAGTGAACATACATTATATATATCCAGTGCACATATATGATAATTCCAGTGCACATATATTATATATAGCCAGTGCACATATATTAAATATCCAGTGCACATATATTATATATATCCAGTGCACATTTATTAAATATCCATTGCACATATATTATATATATCCAGTGCACATTTATTAAATATCCAGTGCACATATATTAAATATCCAGTGCACATATATTATATATCCAGTGCACATATATTATATATATCCAGTTCACATATATTATATATATCCAGTGCACATTTATTAAATATCCAGTGCACATATATTTAATATATATGCAGTGCACATTTATTAAATATCCAGTGCACATATATTAAATATCTAGTGCACATATATTATATATCCAGTGCACATACATTATATATATCCAGTGCACATATATTATACATATTCAATGCACATAAATTAAATTTTCAGTGCACATATATTATATATATCCAGTGCACATATATTAAATATCCAGTACAGATATATTATATATCCACTGCACATATATTATATATATCCAGTGCACATATATTAAATATCCAGTGCACATATATTAAATATCCAGTGCACATATATTATACATATCCAGTGCACATAAATTAAATTTTCAGTGCACATATATTATATATCCAGTGCACATACATTATATATATCAAGTGCATATATATTATATTTCCAGTGCACATATATTATATATCCAGTGCACATACATTATATATATCCAGTGCACATATATTATATTTCCAGTGCACATATATTAAATATCCAATGCACATATATTATACATATCCAGTGCACATATATTTAAATTCCAATGCACATATATTATACATATCCAGTGCACATATATTAAATATCCATTGCACATATATTAAATATCCAGTGCACATATATTAAATATCCAGTGCACATATATTATATATCCAGTGCACATACATTATATATATCCAGTGCACATATATTATACATATCCAATGCACATAAATTAAATTTTCAGTGCACATATATTATATATATCCAGTGCACATATATTAAATATCCAGTACAGATATATTATATATCCAGTGCACATATATTATATATATCCAGTGCACATTTATTAAATATCCAGTGCACACATATATATATATATATATATATATATATATATATATATATATATATATATATATCCAGTTTACGTATATTATATATATCCAGTGCACATTTATTAAATATCCAGTGCACATATATTATATATATCCAGTGCACATACATTATATATATGCAGTGCACATTTATTAAATATCCAGTGCACTTATATTAAATATCCAGTGCACATATATTATATATATCCAGTGCACATTTATTAAATATCCAGTGCACATATATTATATATATCCAGTGCACATACAATATATATATGCAGTGCACATTTATTAAATATCCAGTGCACTTATATTAAATTTCCAGTGCACATATATTATACATATCCAGTGCACATATATTTTACATTTCCAGTGCACATAAATTAAATTTTCAGTTTACATATATTATATATATCCAGTGCACATATATTAAATATCCAGTGCAGATATATTATATATCCAGTGCACATATATTATATATATCCAGTGCACATATATTAAATATCCAGTGCACATATATTAAATATCCAGTGCACATATATTATAGATATTCAGTGCACATATATTTTACATTTCCAGTGCACATAAATTAAATTTTCAGTTTACATATATTATATATATCCAGTGCACATATATTAAATATCCAGTGCTGATATATTATATATCCACTGCACATATGTTATATATATATCCAGTGCACATATATTAATTATCCAGTGTACATATATTATATATCCAGTGCACATACATTATATATATCCAGTGCACATATATTATATTTCCAGTGCACATATATTATATATATCCAGTGCCCATATATTAAATATCAAGTGCACATATATTATATATCCAGTGCACATATATTATATATATACAGTGCACATTTTTTAAATATCCAGTGTACATATATTATATATATCTAGTTCACATACATTATATATATATGCAGTGCACATTTATTAAATATCCAGTGCACATATACTAAATATCCAGTGCACATATATTATATATATCCAGTGCACATATTATATATATATCCAGTGCACATACATTATATATATGGAGTGCACATTTATTAAACATCCAGTGCACATATATTAAATATCCAGTGCACATATATTATATATCCAGTGCACATATATTATATATCCAGTGCACATACATTATATATATCCAGTGCACATATATTATACATATCCAGTGCACATAAATTAAATTTTCAGTGCACATATATTATATATATCCACTGCACATATATTAAATATCCAGTACAGATATATTATATATATCCAGTGCACATATATTATACATATCCAGTGCACATATATTAAAAATCCAGTGCACATATATTATACATATCCAGTGCACATAAATTAAATTTTCAGTGCACATATATTATATATATCCAGTG
The DNA here is from genome assembly GCF_031893055.1 of Leptodactylus fuscus. NCBI lineage: Eukaryota > Metazoa > Chordata > Amphibia > Anura > Leptodactylidae > Leptodactylus > Leptodactylus fuscus. The sequence continues at coordinate 23,152 of NW_027440422.1, forward strand.
CACATATATTAAATATCCAATTCAAATATATTATATATCCAGTGCACATATATTATATATATCAAGTGCACATTTATTAAATATCCAGTGCACATATATTATATATATCCAGTGCACATTTATTAAATATCCAGTGCACATATATTATATATATCCAGTGCACATACAATATATATATGCAGTGCACATTTATTAAATATCCAGTGCACTTATATTAAATATCCAGTGCACATATATTATACATATCCAGTGCACATATATTTTACATTTCCAGTGCACATAAATTAAATTTTCAGTTTACATATATTATATATATCCAGTGCACATATATTAAATATCCAGTGCAGATATATTATATATCCAGTGCACATATATTATATATATATCCAGTGCACATATATTAAATATCCAGTGCACATATATTAAATATCCAGTGCACATATATTATACATATCCAGTGCACATATATTTTACATTTCCAGTGCACATAAATTAAATTTTCAGTTTACATATATTATATATATCCAGTGCACATATATTAAATATCCAGTGCTGATATATTATATATCCACTGCACATATATTATATATATATATATATCCAGTGCACATTTATTAAATATCCAGTGCTCATATATTATATATCCACTGCACATATATTATATATATATATATATATCCAGTGCACATTTATTAAATATCCAGTGCTCATATATTATATATATCCAGTGCACATATATTATATATATATATCCAGTGCACACATATAATATATATTCAGTGCACATTTATTAAATATCCAGTGCACATATATTATATATATCCAGTGCACATACATTATATATATGCAGTGCACATTTATTAAATATCCAGTGCACATATATTAAATATGCAGTGCACATATATTAAATATCCAATGCACATATATTATACATATCCAGTGCACACATATTAAATATCCAGTGCACATATATTATGTATCCAGTGCACATACATTATATATATCCAGTGCACATATATTATATTTCCAGTGCACATATATTATATATATTCAGTGCACATTTATTAAATATCCAGTGCACATAGGTTAAATATCCATTGCACATATATTATATATCCAGTGCACATATATTATATATATCCAGTGCACATTTATTAAATATCCAGTGCACATACATTATATATATCCAGTGCACATACATTATATATATGCAGTGCACATTTATTAAATATCCAGTGCACATATATTAATTATCCAGTGCACATATATTATATATACAGTGCACATACATTATATATATCCAGTGCACATTTATTAAATATCCAGTGCACATATATTTTATATATCCAGTGCACATACAGTATATATATGTAGTGCACATTTATTAAATATCCAGTGCACATATATTAATTATCCAGTGCACATATATTATATATCCAGTGCACATACAATATATCTATCCAGTGCACATTTATTAAATATCCAGTGCACATATATTATATTTATCCAGTGCACATACAGTATATATATGCAGTGCACATTTATTAAATATCCAGTGCACATAGATTAAATATCCAGTGCAGATATATTCTATATATCCAGTGCACATTTATTAAATATCCAGTGCACATATATTATATATATCCAGTGCACATACATTATATATATGTAGTGCACATTTATTAAATATCCAGTGAACATATATTAAATATCCAGTGCACATATATTATACATTTCCAGTGCACATAAATTAAATTTTCAGTTTACATATATTATATATATCCAGTGCACATATATTAAATATCCAGTGCAGATATATTATATATCCAGTGCACATATATTATATATATCCAGTGCACATTTATTAAATATCAAGTGCTCATATATTATATATATCCAGTGCACATATATTAAATATCCAGTGCACATATATTATATATATCCAGTGCAAATACATTATATATATGCAGTGCACATTTATTAAATATCCAGTGCACTTATATTAAATATCCAGTGCACATATATTATACATATCCAGTGCACATATATTTTACATTTCCAGTGCACATAAATTAAATTTTCAGTTTACATATATTATATATATCCAGTGCACATATATTAAATATCCCGTGCAGATATATTATATATCCAGTGCACATATATTATATATATCCAGTGCACACATATAATATATATTCAGTGCACATTTATTAAATATCCAGTGCACATATATTATATATATCCAGTGCACATACATTATATATATATGCAGTGCACATTTATTAAATATCCAGTGCACATATATTAAATATCCAGTGCACATATATTAAATATCCAATGCACATATATTATACATATTCAGTGCACATATATTAAATATCCAGTGCTCATATATTATATATCTAGTGCACATATATTATATATATCCAGTGCTCATATATTAAATATCCAGTGCACATATATTATATTTCCATTGCACATATATTATATATATTCAGTGCACATTTATTAAATATCCAGTGCTCATATATTATATATCTAGTGCACATATATTATATATATCCAGTGCTCATATATTAAATATCCAGTGCACATATATTATATTTCCATTGCACATATATTATATATATTCAGTGCACATTTATTAAATATCCAGTGCACATAGGTTAAATATCCATTGCACATATATTATATATCCAGTGCACATATATTATATATAACCAGTGCACATTTATTAAATATCCAGTGCACATACATTATATATATATCCAGTGCACATACATTATATATATGCAGTGCACATTTATTAATTATCCAGTGCACATAGATTAAATATCCAGTGCACTTATATTAAATATCCAGTGCACATACATTATATATATCCAGTTCACATACATTATATATATGCAGTGCACATTTATTAAATATCCAGTGCACATATATAAATTATCCAGTGCACATATATTATATATCCAGTGCACATACATTATATATATCCAGTGCACATTTATTAAATATCCAGTGCACATATATTATATATATCCAGTGCACATACAGTATATATATGTAGTGCACATTTATTAAATATCCAGTGCACATATATTAATTATCCAGTGCACATATATTATATATCCAGTGCACATACAATATATATATCCAGTGCACATTTATTAAATATCCAGTGCACATATATTAATTATCCAGTGCACATATATTATATATCCAGTGCACATACAATATATATATCCAGTGCACATTTATTAAATATCCAGTGCACATACATTATATATATGCAGTGCACATTTATTAAATATCCAGTGCACATATATTAATTATCCAGTGCACATATATTATATATACAGTGCACATACATTATATATATCCAGTGCACATTTATTAAATATCCAGTGCACATATATTTTATATATCCAGTGCACATACAGTATATATATGTAGTGCACATTTATTAAATATCCAGTGCACATATATTAATTATCCAGTGCACATATATTATATATCCAGTGCACATACAATATATCTATCCAGTGCACATTTATTAAATATCCAGTGCACATATATTATATTTATCCAGTGCACATACAGTATATATATGCAGTGCACATTTATTAAATATCCAGTGCACATAGATTAAATATCCAGTGCAGATATATTCTATATATCCAGTGCACATTTATTAAATATCCAGTGCACATATATTATATATATCCAGTGCACATACATTATATATATGTAGTGCACATTTATTAAATATCCAGTGAACATATATTAAATATCCAGTGCACATATATTATACATTTCCAGTGCACATAAATTAAATTTTCAGTTTACATATATTATATATATCCAGTGCACATATATTAAATATCCAGTGCAGATATATTATATATCCAGTGCACATATATTATATATATCCAGTGCACATTTATTAAATATCAAGTGCTCATATATTATATATATCCAGTGCACATATATTAAATATCCAGTGCACATATATTATATATATCCAGTGCAAATACATTATATATATGCAGTGCACATTTATTAAATATCCAGTGCACTTATATTAAATATCCAGTGCACATATATTATACATATCCAGTGCACATATATTTTACATTTCCAGTGCACATAAATTAAATTTTCAGTTTACATATATTATATATATCCAGTGCACATATATTAAATATCCCGTGCAGATATATTATATATCCAGTGCACATATATTATATATATCCAGTGCACACATATAATATATATTCAGTGCACATTTATTAAATATCCAGTGCACATATATTATATATATCCAGTGCACATACATTATATATATATGCAGTGCACATTTATTAAATATCCAGTGCACATATATTAAATATCCAGTGCACATATATTAAATATCCAATGCACATATATTATACATATTCAGTGCACATATATTAAATATCCAGTGCTCATATATTATATATCTAGTGCACATATATTATATATATCCAGTGCTCATATATTAAATATCCAGTGCACATATATTATATTTCCATTGCACATATATTATATATATTCAGTGCACATTTATTAAATATCCAGTGCTCATATATTATATATCTAGTGCACATATATTATATATATCCAGTGCTCATATATTAAATATCCAGTGCACATATATTATATTTCCATTGCACATATATTATATATATTCAGTGCACATTTATTAAATATCCAGTGCACATAGGTTAAATATCCATTGCACATATATTATATATCCAGTGCACATATATTATATATAACCAGTGCACATTTATTAAATATCCAGTGCACATACATTATATATATATCCAGTGCACATACATTATATATATGCAGTGCACATTTATTAATTATCCAGTGCACATAGATTAAATATCCAGTGCACTTATATTAAATATCCAGTGCACATACATTATATATATCCAGTTCACATACATTATATATATGCAGTGCACATTTATTAAATATCCAGTGCACATATATAAATTATCCAGTGCACATATATTATATATCCAGTGCACATACATTATATATATCCAGTGCACATTTATTAAATATCCAGTGCACATATATTATATATATCCAGTGCACATACAGTATATATATGTAGTGCACATTTATTAAATATCCAGTGCACATATATTAATTATCCAGTGCACATATATTATATATCCAGTGCACATACAATATATATATCCAGTGCACATTTATTAAATATCCAGTGCACATATATTATATATATCCAGTGCACATACAGTACATATATGCAGTGCACATTTATTAAATATCCAGTGCACATAGATTATACATTTCCAGTGCACATAAATTAAATTTTCAGTTTACATATATTATATATATCCAGTGCACATATATTAAATATCCAGTGCAGATATATTATATATCCAGTGCACATATATTATATATATCCAGTGCACATATATTAAATATCCAGTGCACATATATTATATATCCAGTGCACATATATTATATATATATCCAGTGCACATTTATTAAATTTCCAGTGCTCATATATTATATATATCCAGTGCACACATATTAAATATCCAGTGCACATATATTATATATATCCAGTGCACATATATTATATATATATCCAGTGCACATATATTATATATATATCCAGTGCACATATATTATATATATCCAGTGCACATTTATTAAATATCCATTGCACATATATTAAATATCCAGTGCACATATATTAAATATCCAATGCACATATATTATTCATATCCAGTGCACATATATTAAATATCCAGTGCACATATATTATATATCCAGTGCACATATATTATATATAACCAGTGCACATATATTATATTTCCAGTGCACATATATTTTATATATTCAGTGCACATTTATTAAATATCCAGTGCACAAATATTATATATATATATATATATATATAGTGCACATACATTATATATATATATATGCAGTGCACATTTATTAAATATCTAGTGCACATAGGTTAAATATCCATTGCACATATATTATATATCCAGTGCACATATTTTATATATATCCAGTGCACATTTATTAAATATCCAGTGCACATACATTATATATATCCAGTGCACACACAGTATATATATGCAGTGCACATTTATTAAATATCCAGTGCACATAGATTAAATATCCAGTGCACATATATTATATATCCAGTGCACATACATTATATATATTCTGTGCACATATATTAAATATCAAGTGCACATACATTATATATATCCAGTGCACATATATTATATTTCCAGTGCACATATATTATATATAGCCAGTGCACATGTATTAAATATCCAGTGCACATATATTATATATATGCAGTGCACATTTATTAAATATCCAGTGCACATATATTAAGTATCCAGTGCACATATATTATATATCCATTGAACATATATTATATATATCCAGTGCACATTTATTAAATATCCAGTGCACATATATTTAATATATATGCAGTGCACATTTAGTAAATATCCAGTGCACATATATTAAATATCCAGTGCACATATATTATATATCCAGTGCACATATATTATATATCCAGTGCACATACATTATATATATCCAGTGCACATTTATTAAATATCCAGTGCACATATAATATATATATATCCAGTGCACATACAGTATATATATGCAGTGCACATTTATTAAATATCCAGTGCACATAGAGTAAATATCCAGTGCACATATATTATATATCCAGTGCAGATATTTTCTATATTTCCAGTGCACATTTATTAAATATCCAGTGCACATATATTATATATATCCAGTGCACATACATTATATATATGCAGTGCACATTTATTAAATATCCAGTGCACATAGGTTAAATATCCATTGCACATATATTATATATCCAGTGCACATATATTATATATATCCAGTGCACATTTATTAAATATCCAGTACACACTCATTATATATATCCAGTGCACATAAATTATATATATGCAGTGCACATTTATTAATTATCCAGTGCACATAGATTAAATATCCAGTGCACATATATTATATATCCAGTGCACATATATTATATATATATCCAGTGAACATATATTATATTTCCAGTGCGCATATATTATATATATCCAGTGCACATACATTATATATATGCAGTGCACATTTATTAAATATCCAGTGCACATATATTAAATATCCAGTGCACATATATTATATATCCAGTGCACATATATTATATATATATCCAGTGCACATTTATTAAATATACAGTGCTCATATATTATATATATCCAGTGCACATATAATATATATATCCAGTGCACACATATAATATATATTCAGTGCACATTTATTAAATATCCAGTGCACATATATTATATATATCCAGTGCACATACATTATATATATATATGCAGTGCACATTTATTAAATATCCAGTGTACATAGGTTAAATATCCATTGCACATATATTATATATCCAGTGCACATATGTTATATATATCCAGTGCACATTTATTAAATATCCAGTGCACATACATTATATATATTCAGTGCACATACATTATATATATGCAGTGCACATTTATTAATTATCCAGTGCACATAGATTAAATATCCAGTGCACATATATTAAATATCCAGTGCACATACATTATATATATCCAGTGAACATACATTATATATATGCAGTGCACATTTATTAAATATCCAGTGCACATATATTAATTATCCAGTGCACATATATTAAATATCCAGTGCACATAAATTAAATTTTCAGTGCACACATATTATATATCCAGTGCACATACATTATATATATCAAGTGCACATATACTATATCCAGTGCACATACATTATATATATCCAGTGCACATGCATTATATATATCCAGTGCACATTTATTAAATAACCAGTGCACATATATTATATATATCCAGTGCACATACAGTATATATATGCAGTGCACATTTATTAAATATCCAGTGCACATATATTATATATCCAGTGCACATATATTAAATATCCAGTGCACATAAATTAAATTTTCAGTGCACACATATTATATATCCAGTGCACATACATTATATATATCAAGTGCACATATACTATATCCAGTGCACATACATTATATATATATATCCAGTGCACATACATTATATATATGCAGTGCACATTTATTAAATATCCAGTGCACATATATTAATTATCCAGTGCACATATATTATAAATCCAGTGCACATGCATTATATATATCCAGTGCACATATATGATAATTCCAGTGCACATATATTATATATAGCCAGTGCACATATATTAAATATCCAGTGCACATATATTATATATATCCAGTGCACATTTATTAAATATCCAGTGCACATATAATAAATATCCAGTGCACATATATTATATATCCAGTGCACATAAATTATATATATCCAGTGCACATATATTATACATATCCAATGCACATAAATTAAATTTTCAGTGCACATATATTATATATATCCAGTGCACATATATTAAATATCCAGTGCACATATATTAAATATCCAGTGCACATATATTATACATATCCAGTGCACATAAATTAAATTTTCAGTGCACATATATTATATATCCAGTGCACATACATTATATATATCAAGTGCACATATATTATATTTCCAGTGCACATATATTATATATCCAGTGCACATACATTATATATATCCAATGCACATATATTATATTTACAGTGCACATATATTAAATATCCAATGCACATATATTATACATATCCAGTGCACATATATTAAAAATCCAATGCACATATATTATACATATCCAGTGCAGATATATTAAATATCCATTGCACATATATTTAATATCCAGTGCACATATATTAAATATCCAATGCACATATATTATACATATCCAGTGCACATATATTAAATATCCAGTGCACATATATTATATATACAGTGCACATACATTATATATATCAAGTGCACATATATTATATTTCCAGTGCACATATATTATATATCCAGTGCACATACATTATATATATCCAGTGCACATATATTATATTTCCAGTGCACACATATTATATATATCCAGTGCCCATATATTAAATATCAAGTGCACATATATTATATATCCAGTGCACATATATTATATATATCCAGTGCACATTTTTTAAATATCCAGTGCACATATATTATATATATCTAGTGCACATACATTATATATATATATATATATATATATATATATATATATATATATATATATATGCAGTGCACATTTATTAAATATCCAGTGCACATATACTAAATATCCAGTGCACATATATTATATATATCCAGTGCACATATATTATATATATCCAGTGCACATTTATTAAATATCAAGTGCACATATATTATATATATCCAGTGCACATATATTATATATATCCAGTGCACATATGTTATATTTACAGTGCATATATATTATATATATCCAGTGCACATACATTATATATATGCCGTGCACATATATTAAATATCCAGTGCACATATATTATATATCCAGTCCACATACATTATATATATTCAGTGCACATATATTAAATATCAAGTGCACATACATTATATATATCAAGTGCACATATATTATATTTCCAGTGCACATATATTATATATAGCCAGTGCACATATATTAAATATCCAGTGCACATATATTATATATATCCAGTGCACATTTATTATATATATCCAGTGCACATTTATTATATATATCCAGTGCACATATATTAAATATCCAGTGCACATATATTATATATCCAGTGCACATATATTATATATATCCAGTGCACATATATTATATATATCCAGTGCACATTTATTAAATATCCAGTGCACATATATTTAATATATGCAGTGCACAATTTTTAAATATCCAGTGCACATATATTAAATATCCAGTGCACATATATTATATATCCAGTGCACATACATTATATATATCCAGTGCACAAATATTATCCATATCCAGTGCACATAAATTAAATTTTCAGTGCACATATATTAGATATATCCGGTGCACATATATTAAATATCCAGTACAGATATATTATATATCCAGTGCACATATATTATATATATCCAGTGCACATATATTAAATAGCCAGTGCTCATATATTAAATATCCAGTGCACATATATTATACATATCCAGTGCATATAAATTAAATTTTCAGTGCACATATATTATATATATCCAGTGCACATATATTAAATATCCAGTGCAATTATATTATATATCCAGTGCACATATATTATATATATCCAGTGCACATATATTATATATCCAGTGCACATATATTCTATATATCCAGTGCACATATATTATATATATCCAGTGCACATTTATTAAATATCCAGTGCTCATATATTATATATATCCAGTGCACATATATTATATATATCCAGTGCACATATATCATATATATCCAGTGCACATACATTATATATATATGCAGTACACATTTATTAAATATACAGTGCACATATATTATATATCCAGTGCACATATATTATATATATCCAGTGCACATATAATATATATATCCAGTGCACATATATTATATATAGCCAGTGCACATATATTAAATATCCAGTGCACATATATTATATATATCCAGTGCACATTTATTAAATATCCAGTGCACATATATTATATATATCCAGTGCAAATTTATTAAATATCCAATGCGCATATATTTAATATCCAGTTTACATATATTATATATCCAGTGCACATATATTATATATATCCAGTGCACATATATTATATATATCCAGTGCACATTTATTAAATATTCAGTGCACATATATTTAATATATATGCAGTGCACATTTATTAAATATCCAGTGCACATATATTAAATATCCAGTGCACATATATTATATATCCAGTGCACATACATTATATATATCCAGTGCACATATAATATACATATCCAATGCACATAAATTAAATTTTCGGTGCACATATATTATATATATCCAGTGCACATATATTAAATATCCAGTACAGATATATTATATATCCAGTGCACATATATTATATATATCCAGTGCACATATATTAAATATCCAGTGCACATATATTAAATATCCAGTGCACATATATTAAATTTTCAGTTTACACATATTATATATATCCAGTGCACATATATTCAATATCCAGTGCAGATATATTATATATCCAGTGCACGTATATTATATATATATCCAGTGCACATTTATTAAATATACAGTGCTCATATATTATATATATCCAGTGCACATATATTATATATATCCAGTGCACACATATAATATATATTCAGTGCACATTTATTAAATATCCAGTGCACATATATTATATATATCCAGTGCACATACATTATATATATATGCAGTGCACATTTATTAAATATCCAGTGTACATAGGTTAAATATCCATTGCACATATATTATATATCCAGTGCACATATGTTATATATATCCAGTGCACATTTATTAAATATCCAGTGCACATACATTATATATATCCAGTGCACATACATTATATATATGCAGTGCACATTTATTAATTATCCAGTGCACATAGATTAAATATCCAGTGCACATATATTAAATATCCAGTGCACATACATTATATATATCCAGTGCACATACATTATATATATGCAGTGCACATTTATTAAATATCCAGTGCACATATATTAATTATCCAGTGCACATATATTATATATCCAGTGTACATGCATTATATATATCCAGTGCACATTTATTAAATATCCAGTGCACATATATTATATATATCCAGTGCACATACAGTATATATATGCAGTGCACATTTATTAAATATCCAGTGCACATATATTATATATCCAGTGCACATATATTAAATATCCAGTGCACATAAATTAAATTTTCAGTGCACACATATTATATATCCAGTGCACATACATTATATATATCAAGTGCACATATACTATATCCAGTGCACATACATTATATATATCCAGTGCACATACATTATATATATGCAGTGCACATTTATTAAATATCCAGTGCACATATATTAATTATCCAGTGCACATATATTATAAATCCAGTGCACATGCATTATATATATCCAGTGCACATATATGATAATTCCAGTGCACATATATTATATATAGCCAGTGCACATATATTAAATATCCAGTGCACATATATTATATATATCCAGTGCACATTTATTAAATATCCAGTGCACATATATTATATATATCCAGTGCACATTTATTAAATATCCAGTGCACATATAATAAATATCCAGTGCACATATATTATATATCCAGTGCACATAAATTATATATATCCAGTGCACATATATTATACATATCCAATGCACATAAATTAAATTTTCAGTGCACATATATTATATATATCCAGGGCACATATATTAAATATCCAGTGCACATATATTAAATATCCAGTGCACATATATTATACATATCCAGTGCACATAAATTAAATTTTCAGTGCACATATATTATATATCCAGTGCACATACATTATATATATCAAGTGCACATATATTATATTTCCAGTGCACATATATTATATATCCAGTGCACATACATTATATATATCCAATGCACATATATTATATTTACAGTGCACATATATTAAATATCCAATGCACATATATTATACATATCCAGTGCACATATATTAAAAATCCAATGCACATATATTATACATATCCAGTGCAGATATATTAAATATCCATTGCACATATATTTAATATCCAGTGCACATATATTAAATATCCAATGCACATATATTATACATATCCAGTGCACATATATTAAATATCCAGTGCACATATATTATATATACAGTGCACATACATTATATATATCAAGTGCACATATATTATATTTCCAGTGCACATATATTATATATCCAGTGCACATACATTATATGTATCCAGTGCACATATATTATATTTCCAGTGCACACATATTATATATATCCAGTGCCCATATATTAAATATCAAGTGCACATATATTATATATCCAGTGCACATATATTATATATATCCAGTGCACATTTTTTAAATATCCAGTGCACATATATTATATATATCTAGTGCACATACATTATATATATATATATATGCAGTGCACATTTATTAAATATCCAGTGCACATATACTAAATATCCAATGCACATATATTATATATATCCAGTGCACATATATTATATATATCCAGTGCACATACATTATATATATGCAGTGCACATTTATTAAACATCCAGTGCACATATATTAAATATCCAGTGCACATATATTATATATCCAGTGCACATATATTATATATATTCAGTGCACATATATTAAATATCAAGTGCACATACATTTCATATATCCAGTGCACATACATGATAATTCCAGTGCACATATATTATATATAGCCAGTGCACATATATTAAATATCCAGTGCACATATATTATATATATCTAGTGCACTTTTATTAAATATCCAGTGCACATATATTATATATATCCAGTGCACATTTATTAAATATCCAGTGCACATATATTATATATCCAGTGCACATATATTATATATATCCAGTTCACATATATTATATATATCCAGTGCACATTTATTAAATATCCAGTGCACATATATTTAATATATATGCAGTGCACATTTATTAAATATCCAGTGCACATACATTATATATATCCAGTGCACATATATTATACATATCCAATGCACATAAATTAAATTTTCAGTGCACATATATTATATATATCCAGTGCACATATATTAAATATCCAGTACAGATATATTATATATCCAGTGCACATATATTATATATATCCAGTGCACATATATTAAATATCCAGTGCACATATATTAAATATCCAGTGCACATAAATTAAATTTTCAGTGCACATATATTAAATATCCAGTTTAAATATATTATATATCCAGTGCACATATACTATACATATCCAGTGCACATAAATTAAATTTTCAGTGCACATATATTATATATATCAAGTGCACATATATTATATTTCCAGTGCACATACATTATATATATCAAGTGCACATATATTATATTTCCAGTGCACATATATTATATATCCAGTGCACATACATTATATATATCCAGTGCACATATAATATATTTCCAGTGCACATATATTAAATATCTAATGCACATATATTATACATATCCAGTGCTCGTATATTAAAAATCCAATGCACATATATTATACATATCCAGTGCAGATATATTAAATATCCAGTGCACATATATTAAATATCCAATGCACATATATTATACATATCCAGTGCACATATATTAAATATCCAGTGCACATATATTATATATACAGTGCACATACATTATATATATCAAGTGCACATATATTATATTTCCAGTGCACATATATTATATATCCAGTGCACATACATTATATATATCCAGTGCACATATATTATATTTCCAGTGCACATATATTATATATATCCAGTGCACATATATTATATATATCCAGTGCACATTTTTTAAATATCCATTGCACATATATTATATATATCCAGTGCACATATATTATATATATCCAGTGCACATACATTATATATATGCAGTGCACATTTATTAAATATCCAGTGCACATAGGTTAAATATCCATTGCACATATATTATATATCCAGTGCACATATGTTATATATATCCAGTGCACATTTATTAAATATCCAGTGCACATACATTATATATATCCAGTGCACATACATTATATATATGCAGTGCACATTTATTAAATATCCAGTGCACATATATTGATTATCCAGTGCACATATATTATATATCCAGTGCACATGCATTATATATATCCAGTGCACATATATGATAATTCCAGTGCACATTTATTAAATATCCAGTGCACATATATTATATATATCCAGTGCACATTTATTAAATATCCAGTGCACATATATTATATATATCCCGTGCACATATATTATATATATCCAGTGCACATTTATTAAATATCCAGTGCACATATATTATATATATCCAGTGCACATTTATTAAATATCCAGTGCACATATATTAAATATCCAGTGCACATATATTATATATCCAGTGCACATATATTATATATATCCAGTTCACATATATTATATATATCCAGTGCACATTTATTAAATATCCAGTGCACATATATTTAATATATATGCAGTGCACATTTATTAAATATCCAGTGCACATATATTAAATATCCAGTGCACATATATTTTATATCCAGAGCACATACATTATATATATCCAGTGCACATATATTATATTTACAGTGCACATATATTAAATATCCAATGCACATATATTATACATATCCAGTGCACATATATTAAAAATCCAATGCACATACATTATACATATCCAGTGCAGATATATTAAATATCCAGTGCACATATATTAAATATCCAGTGCACATATATTAAATATCCAATGCACATATATTATACATATCCAGTGCACATATATTAAATATCCAGTGCACATATATTATATATACAGTGCACATACATTATATATATCAAGTGCACATATATTATATTTCCAGTGCACATATATTACATATCCAGTGAACAAACATTATATATATCCAGTGCACATATATTATATTTCCAGTGCACATATATTATATATATCCAGTGCCCATATATTAAATATCAAGTGCACATATATTATATATCCAGTGCACATATATTATATATATCCAGTGCACATTTGTTAAATATCCAGTGCACATATATTATATATATCTAGTGCACATACATTATATATATATATATATATATATGCAGTGCACATTTATTAAATATCCAGTGCACATATACTAAATATCCAGTGCACATATATTATATATATCCAGTGCACATATATATATATCCAGTGCACATACATTATATATATGCAGTGCACATATATTAAATATCCAGTGCACATATATTATATATATCCAGTGCACATATATTAAATATCCAGCGCACATATATTATATATCCAGTGCACATACATTACATATATCCAGTGCACATATATTAAATATCCAGTGCACATATATTATATATATCCAGTTCATATATATTAAATATCCAGTGCACATATATTATATATATCCAGTGCACATTTATTAAATATCCAGTGCACATATATATATCCAGTTTACGTATATTATATTCATCCAGTGCACATTTACAAAATATCCAGTGCACATATATATATATATATATCCAGTTTACGTATATTATATATATCCAGTGCACATTTATTAAATATCCAGTGCACATATATTATATTTATCCAGTGCACATACATTATATATATGCAGTGCACATTTATTAAATATCCAGTGCACTTATATTAAATATCCAGTGCACATATATTATATATATCCAGTGCACATTTATTAAATATCCAGTGCACATATATTATATATATCCAGTGCACATACATTATATATATGCAATGCACATTTATTAAATATCCAGTGCACTTATATTAAATATCCAGTGCACATATATTATACATATCCAGTGTACATATATTTTACATTTTCAGTGCACATAAATTAAATTTTCAGTTTACATATATTATATATATATATCCAGTGCACATATATTAAATATCCAGTGCAGATATATTATATATCCAGTGCACATATATTATATATATCCAGTGCACATATATTAAATATCCAGTGCACATATATTAAATATCCAGTGCACATATATTAAATTTTCAGTTTACATATATTATATATATCCAGTGCACATATATTAAATATCCAGTGCAGATATATTATATATCCAGTGCACATATATTATATATATATCCAGTGCACATTTATTAAATATCCATTGCACATATATTATATATCCAGTGCACATATGTTATATATATCCAGTGCACATTTATTAAATATCCAGTGCACATACATTATATATATATCCAGTGCACATACATTATATATATGCAGTGCACATTTATTAATTATCCAGTGCACATAGATTAAATATCCAGTGCACATATATTAAATATCCAGTGCACATACATTATATATATCCAGTGCACATACATTATATATATGCAGTGCACATTTATTAAATATCCAGTGCACATATATTAATTATCCAGTGCACATATATTATATATCCAGTGCACATGCATTATATATATCCAGTGCACATTTATTAAATATCCAGTGCACATATATTATATATATCCAGTGCACATACAATATATATATGCAGTGCACATTTATTAAATATCCAGTGCACATATATTATATATCCAGTGCACATATATTAAATATCCAGTGCACATAAATTAAATTTTCAGTGCACACATATTATATATCCAGTGCACATACATTATATATATCAAGTGCACATATACTATATCCAGTGCACATACATTATATATATCCAGTGCACATACATTATATATATGCAGTGCACATTTATTAAATATCCAGTGCACATATATTAATTATCCAGTGCACATATATTATAAATCCAGTGCACATGCATTATATATATCCAGTGCACATATATGATAATTCCAGTGCACATATATTATATATAGCCAGTGCACATATATTAAATATCCAGTGCACATATATTATATATATCCAGTGCACATTTATTAAATATCCAGTGCACATATATTATATATATCCAGTGCACATTTATTAAATATCCAGTGCACATATAATAAATATCCAGTGCACATATATTATATATCCAGTGCACATAAATTATATATATCCAGTGCACATATATTATACATATCCAATGCACATAAATTAAATTTTCAGTGCACATATATTATACATATCCAGTGCACATATATTAAATATCCAGTGCACATATATTAAATGTCCAGTGCACATATATTATACATATCCAGTGCACATAAATTAAATTTTCAGTGCACATATATTATATATCCAGTGCACATACATTATATATATCAAGTGCACATATATTATATTTCCAGTGCACATATATTATATATCCAGTGCACATACATTATATATATCCAATGCACATATATTATATTTACAGTGCACATATATTAAATATCCAATGCACATATATTATACATATCCAGTGCACATATATTAAAAATCCAATGCACATATATTATACATATCCAGTGCAGATATATTAAATATCCATTGCACATATATTTAATATCCAGTGCACATATATTAAATATCCAATGCACATATATTATACATATCCAGTGCACATATATTAAATATCCAGTGCACATATATTATATATACAGTGCACATACATTATATATATCAAGTGCACATATATTATATTTCCAGTGCACATATATTATATATCCAGTGCACATACATTATATATAACCAGTGCACATATATTATATTTCCAGTGCACACATATTATATATATCCAGTGCCCATATATTAAATATCAAGTGCACATATATTATATATCCAGTGCACATATATTATATATATCCAGTGCACATTTTTTAAATATCCAGTGCACATATATTATATATATCTAGTGCACATACATTATATATATATATATATATAATCAGTGCACATTTATTAAATATCCAGTGCACATATACTAAATATCCAGTGCACATATATTATATATATCCAGTGCACATATATTATATATATCCAGTGCACATTTTTTAAATATCCAGTGCACATATATTATATATATCTAGTGCACATATATTATATATATGCAGTGCACATACATTATATATATGCAGTGCACATTTATTAAACATCCAGTGCACATATATTAAATATCCAGTGCACATATATTATATATCCAGTGCACATACATTACATATATCCAGTGCACATATATTAAATATCCAGTGCACATATATTATATATATCCAGTGCACATATATAAAATATCCAGTGCACATATATTATATATATCCAGTGCACATTTATTAAATATCCAGTGCACATATATATATCCAGTTTACGTATATTATATATATCCAGTGCACATTTACAAAATATCCAGTGCACATATATATATCAAGTTTACGTATATTATATATATCCAGTGCACATTTATTAAATATCCAGTGCACATATATTATATTTATCCAGTGCACATACATTATATATATGCAGTGCACATTTATTAAATATCCAGTGCACTTATATTAAATATCCAGTGCACATATATTATATATATCCAGTGCACATTTATTAAATATCCAGTGCACATATATTATATATATCCAGTGCACATACATTATATATATGCAGTGCACATTTATTAAATATCCAGTGCACTTATATTAACTATCCAGTGCACATATATTATACATATCCAGTGTACATATATTTTACATTTCCAGTGCACATAAATTAAATTTTCAGTTTACCTATATTATATATATATAACCAGTGCACATATATTAAATATCCAGTGCAGATACATTATATATCCAGTGCACATATATTATATATATCCAGTGCACATATATTAAATATCCAGTGCACATATATTATATATAGCCAGTGCACATATATTAAATATCCAGTGCACATATATTATATATATCCAGTGCACATTTATTAAATATCCAGTGCTCATATATTATATATATCCAGTGCACATTTATTAAATATCCAGTGCACATATATTAAATATCCAGTGCACATATATTATATATCCAGTGCACATATATTATATATATCCAGTGCACATTTATTAAATATCCAGTGCACATATATTTAATATATATGCAGTGCACATTTATTAAATATCCAGTGCTCATATATTATATATATCCAGTGCACATATATTTTTCATTTCCAGTGCACATAAATTAAATTTTCAGTTTACATATATTATATATATCCAGTGCACATATATTAAATATCCAGTGCAGATATATTATATATCCAGTGCACATATATTATATATATATCCAGTGCACATTTATTAAATATCCAGTGCTCATATATTATATATATCCAGTGCACATATATTATATATATCCAGTGCACATTTATTAAATATCCAGTGCACTTATATCAAATATCCAGTGCACATATATTATATATATCCAGTGCACATTTAATAAATATCCAGTGCACTTATATCAAATATCCAGTGCACATATATTATATATATCCAGTGCACATTTAATAAATATCCAGTGCACATATATTATATATATCCAGTGCACATACAATATATATATGCAGTGCACATTTATTAAATATCCAGTGCACTTATATTAAATATCCAGTGCACATATATTATACATATCCAGTGCACATATATTTTACATTTCCAGTGCACATAAATTAAATTTTCAGTTTACATATATTATATATATCCAGTGCACATATATTAAATATCCAGTGCAGATATATTATATATCTAGTGCACATTTATTAAATATCCAGTGCTCATATATTATATATATCCAGTGCACATATATTATATATATCCAGTGCACACATATAATATATATTCAGTGCACATTTATTAAATATCCAGTGCACATATATTATATATATCCAGTGCACATACATTATATATATATGCAGTGCACATTTATTAAATATCCAGTGCACATATATTAAATATCCAGTGCACATATATTAAATATCCAATGCACATATATTATACATATTCAGTGCACATATATTAAATATCCAGTGCTCATATATTATATATATCCAGTGCACATTTATTAAATATCCAGTGCACATACATTATATATATATCCAGTGCACATACATTATATATATGCAGTGCACATTTATTAATTGTCCAGTGCACATAGATTAAATATCCAGTGCACATATATTAAATATCCAGTGCACATACATTATATATATCCAGTTCACATACATTATATATATGCAGTGCACATTTATTAAATATCCAGTGCACATATATAAATTATCCAGTGCACATATATTATATATCCAGTGCACATACATTATATATATCCAGTGCACATTTATTAAATATCCAGTGCACATATATTATATATATCCAGTGCACATACAGTATATATATGTAGTGCACATTTATTAAATATCCAGTGCACATATATTAATTATCCAGTGCACATATATTATATATCCAGTGCACATACAATATATATATCCAGTGCACATTTATTAAATATCCAGTGCACATACATTATATATATCCAGTTCACATACATTATATATATGCAGTGCACATTTATTAAATATCCAGTGCACATATATAAATTATCCAGTGCACATATATTATATATCCAGTGCACATACATTATATATATCCAGTGCACATTTATTAAATATCCAGTGCACATATATTATATATATCCAGTGCACATACAGTATATATATGTAGTGCACATTTATTAAATATCCAGTGCACATATATTAATTATCCAGTGCACATATATTATATATCCAGTGCACATACAATATATATATCCAGTGCACATTTATTAAATATCCAGTGCACATATATTATATATATCCAGTGCACATACAGTATATATATGCAGTGCACATTTATTAAATATCCAGTGCACATAGATTAAATATCCAGTGCACATATATTATACATTTCCAGTGCACATAAATTAAATTTTCAGTTTACATATATTATATATATCCAGTGCACATATATTAAATATCCAATGCAGATATATTATATATCCAGTGCACATATATTATATATATATCCAGTGCACATTTATTAAATATCCAGTGCTCATATATTATATATATCCAGTGCACATATATTATATATATCCAGTGCACACATATAATATATATTCAGTGCACATTTATTAAATATCCAGTGCACATATATTATATATATCCAGTGCACATACATTATATATATATGCAGTGCACATTTATTAAATATCCAGTGCACATAGGTTAAATATCCATTGCACATATATTATATATCCAGTGCACATATGTTATATATATCCAGTGCACATTTATTAAATATCCAGTGCACATACATTATATATATCCAGTGCACATACATTATATATATGCAGTGCACATTTATTAAATATCCAGTGCACATATATTAATTATCCAGGTCACATATATTATATATCCAGTGCACATGCATTATATATATCCAGTGCACATATATGATAATTCCAGTGCACATATATTATATATAGCCAGTGCACATATATTAAATATCCAGTGCACATATATTATATATATCCAGTGCACATTTATTAAATATCCAGTGCACATATATTATATATATCCAGTGCACATTTATTAAATATCCAGTGCACATATATTATATATCCAGTGCACATATATTATATATATCCAGTTCACATATATTATATATATCCAGTGCACATTTATTAAATATCCAGTGCACATATATTTAATATATATGCAGTGCACATTTATTAAATATCCAGTGCACATATATTAAATATCCAGTTCAAATATATTATATATCCAGTGCACATATATTATATATATCCACTGCACATATATTAAATATCCAGTTCAAATATATTATATATCCAGTGCACATATATTATATATATCCAGTGCACATATATTAAATATCCAGTGCACATATATTATATATATCCAGTGCACATATATTATATATATCCAGTGCAAATATATTATTTATATTCAGTGCACATTTATTAAATATCCAGTGTACATATATTTAATATATATGCAGTGCACATTTATTAAATATCCAGTGCACATATATTAAATATCCAGTGCACATATATTATATATCCAGTGCACATACATTATTTATATCCAGTGCACATATATTATACATATCCAATGCACATAAATTAAATTTTCAGTGCACATATATTATATATATCCAGTGCACATATATTAAATATCCAGTACAAATATATTATATATCCAGTGCACATATATTATATATATCCAGTGCACATATATTAAATATCCAGTGCACATATATTAAATATCCAGTGCACATATATTATATATATCCAGTGTACATAAATTAAATTTTCAGTGCACATATATTATATATATCCAGTGCACATATATTAAATATCCAGTGCAAATATATTATATATCCAGTGCACATACATTATATATATGCAGTGCACATTTATTAAATATCCAGTGCACATATATTAAATAACCAGTGCACATATATATCCAGTGCACATACATTATATATATCCAGTGCACATATATTATATATCCAGTGCACATACATTATATATATTCAGTGCACATATATTAAATATCAAGTGCACATACATTATATATATCCAGTGCACATTTATTAAATATCAAGTGCACATATATTATATATATCCAGTGCACATACATTATATATATCCAGTGCACATATATTATATTTCCAGTGCACATATATTATATATATCCAGTGCACATATATAATATTTCCAGTGCACATATATTATATATAGCCAGTGCACATGTAATAAATATCCAGTGCACATATATTATATATCCAGTGCACATACATTATATATATCCAGTGCACATATATAATATTTCCAGTGCATATATATTATATATAGCCAGTGCACATGTAATAAATATCCAGTGCACATATATTATATATATCCAGTGCACATATATTATATATATCCAGTGCACATTTATTAAATATCCAGTGCACATATATTAAATATCCAGTGCGCATATATTAAATATACAGTGCACATATATTATATATCCAGTGCACATACATTATATATATCCAGTGCACATATATCATGCATATCCAGTGCACATAAATTAAATATTCAGTGCACATATATTATATATATCCAGTGCACATATATTAAATATAGCCAGTGCACATTTATTAAATATCCAGTGCACATATATTAAATATCCAGTGCGCATATATTATATATCCAGTGCACATATATTATATATATCCAGTGCACATATATTATATATATAATGTGCGCATTTATTAAATATCCAGTGCACATATATTTAATATATATGCAGTGCACATTTATTAAATATCCAGTGCACATATATTAAATATCCAGTGCACATATATTATATATCCAGTGCACATACATTATATATATCCAGTGCACATATATTATATATATCCAGTGCACATTTATTAAATATCCAGTGCACATATATTAAATATCCAGTGCGCATATATTAAATATACAGTGCACATATATTATATATCCAGTGCACATACATTATATATATCCAGTGCACATATATCATGCATATCCAGTGCACATAAATTAAATATTCAGTGCACATATATTATATATATCCAGTGCACATATATTAAATATAGCCAGTGCACATTTATTAAATATCCAGTGCACATATATTAAATATCCAGTGCGCATATATTATATATCCAGTGCACATATATTATATATATCCAGTGCACATATATTATATATATAATGTGCGCATTTATTAAATATCCAGTGCACATATATTTAATATATATGCAGTGCACATTTATTAAATATCCAGTGCACATATATTAAATATCCAGTGCACATATATTATATATCCAGTGCACATACATTATATATATCCAGTGCACATATATTATACATATCCAGTGCACATAAATTAAATTTTCAGTGCACATATATTATATATATCCAGTGCACATATATTAAATATCCAGTTCAAATATATTATATATCCAGTGCACATATATTATATATATCCAGTGCGCATATATTATATATCAAGTGCACATATATTATATATATCCAGTGCGCATATATTATATATCAAGTGCACATATATTATATATATCCAGTCCACATATATTATATATATCCAGTGCACATTTATTAAATATCCAGTGCACATATATTATATATATCCAGTGCACATACATTATATATATGCAGTGCACATTTATTAAATATCCAGTGCACATATATTATATATATCCAGTTCACATTTATTAAATATCCAGTGCACATATATTATATATATCCAGTGCACATATATTATATTTCCAGTGCACATATATTATATATATCCAGTGCACATACATGATATATATGCAGTGCACATATACTAAATATCCAGTGCACATATATTAAATATCCCGTGCACATATATTATATATCCAGTGCACATACATTATATATATCCAGTGCACATATATTATATTTCCAGTGCACATATATTATATATAGCCAGTGCACATATATTAAATATCCAGTGCACATATATTATATATATCCAGTGCACATTTATTAAATATCCAGTGCACATATATTATACATATCCAGTGCACATTTATTAAATATCCAGTGCACATATATTAAATATCCAGTGCACATATATTATATATCCAGTGCACATATATTATATATATATCCAGTGCACATATATTATATATATCCAGTGCACATTTATTAAATATCCAGTGCACATATATTTAATATATATGCAGTGCACATTTATTAAATATCCAGTGCACATATATTAAATATCCAGTGCACATATATTATATATCCAGTGCACATACATTATATATATCCAGTGCACATAAATTATACATATCCAGTGCACATAAATTAAATTTTCAGTGCACATATATTAGATATATCCAGTGCACATATATTAAATATCCAGTACAGATATATTATATATCCAGTGCACATATATTATATATATCCAGTGCACATATATTAAAAATCCAGTGCACACATATTAAATATCCAGTGCTCATATATTATACATATTCAGTGCACATAAATTAAATTTTCAGTGCACATATATTATATATATCCATTGCAAATATATTAAATATCCAGTGCAATTATATTATATATCCAGTGCACATATATTATATATATCCAGTGCACATATATTAAAAATCCAGTGCACACATATTAAATATCCAGTGCACATATATTATACATATCCAGTGCACATAAATTAAATTTTCAGTGCACATATATTATATATATCCAGTGCAAATATATTAAATATCCAGAGCAATTATATTATATATCCAGTGCACATATATTATATATATCCAGTGCACATATATTATATATCCAGTGCACATATGTTCTATATATCCAGTGCACATATATTATATATATCCAGTGCACATTTATTAAATATCCAGTGCTCATATATTATATATATCCAGTGCACATATATTATATATCCAGTGCACATATGTTCTATATATCCAGTGCACATATATTATATATATCCAGTGCACATTTATTAAATATCCAGTGCTCATATATTATATATATCCAGTGCACATATATTATATATATCCAGTGCACATTTATCAAATATCCAGTGCACATATATTATATATCCAGTGCACATACATTATATATATATGCAGTGCACATTTATTAAATATCCAGTGCACATATATTATATATCCAGTGCACATATATTATATATATCCAGTGCACATATATTATATATATCCAGTGCACATTTATTAAATATCCAGTGCACATATATTATATATATACAGTGCACATACATTATATATATGCAGTGCACATTTATTAAATATCCAGTGCACATGTATTAAATATCCAGTGCACATATATTATATATATTCAGTGCACATATATTAAATATCAAGTGCACATACATTATATATATCCAGTGTACATACATGATAATTCCAGTGCACATATATTATATATAGCCAGTGCACATATATTAAATATCCAGTGCACATATATTATATATATCTAGTGCACTTTTATTAAATATCCAGTGCACATATATTATATATATCCAGTGCACATTTATTAAATATCCAGTGCACATATATTATATATCCAGTGCACATATATTATATATATCCAGTTCACATATATTATATATATCCAGTGCACATTTATTAAATATCCAGTGCACATATATTTAATATATATGCAGTGCACATTTATTAAATATCCAGTGCACATATATTATATATCCAGTGCACATACATTATATATATCCAGTGCACATATATTATACATATCCAATGCACATAAATTAAATTTTCAGTGCACATATATTATATATATCCAGTGCACATATATTAAATATCCAGTACAGATATATTATATATCCAGTGCACATATATTATATATATCCAGTGCACATATATTAAATATCTAGTGCACATATATTAAATATCCAGTGCACATATATTATATATATCCAGTGCACATTTATTAAATATCCAGTGCTCATATATTATATATATCCAGTGCACATATATTATATATATTTAGTGCACATTTATTAAATATCCAGTGCACATATATTATATATCCAGTGCAAATACATTATATATATATGCAGTGCACATTTATTAAATATCCAGTGCACATATATTATATATCCAGTGCACATATATTATATATATCCAGTGCACATATATTATATATATCCAGTGCACATTTATTAAATATCCAGTGCACATATATTATATATAAACAGTGCACATACATTATATATATGCAGTGCACATTTATTAAATATCCAGTGCACATGTATTAAATATTCAGTGCACATATATTATATATATTCAGTGCACATATATTAAATATCAAGTGCACATACATTATATATATCCAGTGCACATACATGATAATTCCAGTGCACATATATTATATATAGCCAGTGCACATATATTAAATATCCAGTGCACATATATTATATATATCTAGTGCACTTTTATTAAATATCCAGTGCACATATATTATATATATCCAGTGCACATTTATTAAATATCCAGTGCACATATATTATATATCCAGTGCACATATATTATATATATCCAGTTCACATATATTATATATATCCAGTGCACATTTATTAAATATCCAGTGCACATATATTTAATATATATGCAGTGCACATTTATTAAATATCCAGTGCACATATAGTATATATCCAGTGCACATACATTATATATATCCAGTGCACATATATTATACATATCCAATGCACATAAATTAAATTTTCAGTGCACATATATTATATATATCCAGTGCACATATATTAAATATCCAGTACAGATATATTATATATCCAGTGCACATATATTATATATATCCAGTGCACATATATTAAATATCCAGTGCACATATATTAAATATCCAGTGCACATAAATTAAATTTTCAGTGCACATATATTATATATATCCAGTGCACATATATTAAATATCCAGTTTAAATATATTACATATCCAGTGCACATATACTATACATATCCAGTGCACATAAATTAAATTTTCAGTGCACATATATTATATATCCAGTGCACATACATTATATATATCAAGTGCACATATATTATATTTCCAGTGCACATATATTATATATCCAGTGCACATACATTATATATATCCAGTGCACATATAATATATTTCCAGTGCACATATATTAAATATCTAATGCACATATATTATACATATCCAGTGCACGTATATTAAAAATCCAATGCACATATATTATACATATCCAGTGCAGATATATTAAATATCCAGTGCACATATATTAAATATCCAATGCACATATATTATACATATCCAGTGCACATATATTAAATATCCAGTGCACATATATTATATATACAGTGCACATACATTATATATATCAAGTGCACAAATATTATATTTCCAGTGCACATATATTATATATCCAGTGCACATACATTATATATATCCAGTGCACATATATTATATTTCCAGTGCACATATATTATATATATCCAGTGCACATATATTATATATATCCAGTGCACATTTTTTAAATATCCAGTGCACATATATTATATATATCCAGTGCACATATATTATATATATCCAGTGCACATACATTATATATATGCAGTGCACATTTATTAAACATCCAGTGCACATATAATAAATATCCAGTGCACATATATTATATATCCAGTGCACATACATTACATATATCCAGTGCACATATATTAAATATCCAGTGCACATATATTATATATATCCAGTGCACATATATTATATTTACAGTGCACATATATTAAATATCCAATGCACATATATTATACATATCCAGTGCACATATATTAAAAATCCAATGCACATACATTATACATATCCAGTGCAGATATATTAAATATCCAGTGCACATATATTAAATATCCAGTGCACATATATTAAATATCCAATGCACATATATTATACATATCCAGTGCACATATATTAAATATCCAGTGCACATATATTATATATACAGTGCACATACATTATATATATCAAGTGCACATATATTATATTTCCAGTGCACATATATTACATATCCAGTGAACAAACATTATATATATCCAGTGCACATATATTATATTTCCAGTGCACATATATTATATATATCCAGTGCCCATATATTAAATATCAAGTGCACATATATTATATATCCAGTGCACATATATTATATATATCCAGTGCACATTTGTTAAATATCCAGTGCACATATATTATATATATCTAGTGCACATACATTATATATATATATATATATATATGCAATGCACATTTATTAAATATCCAGTGCACATATACTAAATATCCAGTGCACATATATTATATATATCCAGTGCACACATATAATATATATTCAGTGCACATTTATTAAATATCCAGTGCACATATATTATATATATCCAGTGCACATACATTATATATATATGCAGTGCACATTTATTAAATATCCAGTGCACATAGGTTAAATATCCATTGCACATATATTATATATCCAGTGCACATATGTTATATATATCCAGTGCACATTTATTAAATATCCAGTGCACATACATTATATATATCCAGTGCACATACATTATATATATGCAGTGCACATTTATTAAATATCCAGTGCACATATATTAATTATCCAGGTCACATATATTATATATCCAGTGCACATGCATTATATATATCCAGTGCACATATATGATAATTCCAGTGCACATATATTATATATAGCCAGTGCACATATATTAAATATCCAGTGCACATATATTATATATATCCAGTGCACATTTATTAAATATCCAGTGCACATATATTATATATATCCAGTGCACATTTATTAAATATCCAGTGCACATATATTAAATATCCAGTGCACATATATTATATATCCAGTGCACATATATTATATATATCCAGTTCACATATATTATATATATCCAGTGCACATTTATTAAATATCCAGTGCACATATATTTAATATATATGCAGTGCACATTTATTAAATATCCAGTGCACATATATTAAATATCCAGTTCAAATATATTATATATCCAGTGCACATATATTATATATATCCACTGCACATATATTAAATATCCAGTTCAAATATATTATATATCCAGTGCACATATATTATATATATCCAGTGCACATATATTAAATATCCAGTGCACATATATTATATATATCCAGTGCACATATATTATATATATCCAGTGCAAATATATTATTTATATTCAGTGCACATTTATTAAATATCCAGTGTACATATATTTAATATATATGCAGTGCACATTTATTAAATATCCAGTGCACATATATTAAATATCCAGTGCACATATATTATATATCCAGTGCACATACATTATTTATATCCAGTGCACATATATTATACATATCCAATGCACATAAATTAAATTTTCAGTGCACATATATTATATATATCCAGTGCACATATATTAAATATCCAGTACAAATATATTATATATCCAGTGCACATATATTATATATATCCAGTGCACATATATTAAATATCCAGTGCACATATATTAAATATCCAGTGCACATATATTATATATATCCAGTGTACATAAATTAAATTTTCAGTGCACATATATTATATATATCCAGTGCACATATATTAAATATCCAGTGCAAATATATTATATATCCAGTGCACATACATTATATATATGCAGTGCACATTTATTAAATATCCAGTGCACATATATTAAATAACCAGTGCACATATATATCCAGTGCACATACATTATATATATCCAGTGCACATATATTATATATCCAGTGCACATACATTATATATATTCAGTGCACATATATTAAATATCAAGTGCACATACATTATATATATCCAGTGCACATTTATTAAATATCAAGTGCACATATATTATATATATCCAGTGCACATACATTATATATATCCAGTGCACATATATTATATTTCCAGTGCACATATATTATATATATCCAGTGCACATATATAATATTTCCAGTGCACATATATTATATATAGCCAGTGCACATGTAATAAATATCCAGTGCACATATATTATATATCCAGTGCACATACATTATATATATCCAGTGCACATATATAATATTTCCAGTGCATATATATTATATATAGCCAGTGCACATGTAATAAATATCCAGTGCACATATATTATATATATCCAGTGCACATATATTATATATATCCAGTGCACATTTATTAAATATCCAGTGCACATATATTAAATATCCAGTGCGCATATATTAAATATACAGTGCACATATATTATATATCCAGTGCACATACATTATATATATCCAGTGCACATATATCATGCATATCCAGTGCACATAAATTAAATATTCAGTGCACATATATTATATATATCCAGTGCACATATATTAAATATAGCCAGTGCACATTTATTAAATATCCAGTGCACATATATTAAATATCCAGTGCGCATATATTATATATCCAGTGCACATATATTATATATATCCAGTGCACATATATTATATATATAATGTGCGCATTTATTAAATATCCAGTGCACATATATTTAATATATATGCAGTGCACATTTATTAAATATCCAGTGCACATATATTAAATATCCAGTGCACATATATTATATATCCAGTGCACATACATTATATATATCCAGTGCACATATATTATATATATCCAGTGCACATTTATTAAATATCCAGTGCACATATATTAAATATCCAGTGCGCATATATTAAATATACAGTGCACATATATTATATATCCAGTGCACATACATTATATATATCCAGTGCACATATATCATGCATATCCAGTGCACATAAATTAAATATTCAGTGCACATATATTATATATATCCAGTGCACATATATTAAATATAGCCAGTGCACATTTATTAAATATCCAGTGCACATATATTAAATATCCAGTGCGCATATATTATATATCCAGTGCACATATATTATATATATCCAGTGCACATATATTATATATATAATGTGCGCATTTATTAAATATCCAGTGCACATATATTTAATATATATGCAGTGCACATTTATTAAATATCCAGTGCACATATATTAAATATCCAGTGCACATATATTATATATCCAGTGCACATACATTATATATATCCAGTGCACATATATTATACATATCCAGTGCACATAAATTAAATTTTCAGTGCACATATATTATATATATCCAGTGCACATATATTAAATATCCAGTTCAAATATATTATATATCCAGTGCACATATATTATATATATCCAGTGCGCATATATTATATATCAAGTGCACATATATTATATATATCCAGTGCGCATATATTATATATCAAGTGCACATATATTATATATATCCAGTCCACATATATTATATATATCCAGTGCACATTTATTAAATATCCAGTGCACATATATTATATATATCCAGTGCACATACATTATATATATGCAGTGCACATTTATTAAATATCCAGTGCACATATATTATATATATCCAGTTCACATTTATTAAATATCCAGTGCACATATATTATATATATCCAGTGCACATATATTATATTTCCAGTGCACATATATTATATATATCCAGTGCACATACATGATATATATGCAGTGCACATATACTAAATATCCAGTGCACATATATTAAATATCCCGTGCACATATATTATATATCCAGTGCACATACATTATATATATCCAGTGCACATATATTATATTTCCAGTGCACATATATTATATATAGCCAGTGCACATATATTAAATATCCAGTGCACATATATTATATATATCCAGTGCACATTTATTAAATATCCAGTGCACATATATTATACATATCCAGTGCACATTTATTAAATATCCAGTGCACATATATTAAATATCCAGTGCACATATATTATATATCCAGTGCACATATATTATATATATATCCAGTGCACATATATTATATATATCCAGTGCACATTTATTAAATATCCAGTGCACATATATTTAATATATATGCAGTGCACATTTATTAAATATCCAGTGCACATATATTAAATATCCAGTGCACATATATTATATATCCAGTGCACATACATTATATATATCCAGTGCACATAAATTATACATATCCAGTGCACATAAATTAAATTTTCAGTGCACATATATTAGATATATCCAGTGCACATATATTAAATATCCAGTACAGATATATTATATATCCAGTGCACATATATTATATATATCCAGTGCACATATATTAAAAATCCAGTGCACACATATTAAATATCCAGTGCTCATATATTATACATATTCAGTGCACATAAATTAAATTTTCAGTGCACATATATTATATATATCCATTGCAAATATATTAAATATCCAGTGCAATTATATTATATATCCAGTGCACATATATTATATATATCCAGTGCACATATATTAAAAATCCAGTGCACACATATTAAATATCCAGTGCACATATATTATACATATCCAGTGCACATAAATTAAATTTTCAGTGCACATATATTATATATATCCAGTGCAAATATATTAAATATCCAGAGCAATTATATTATATATCCAGTGCACATATATTATATATATCCAGTGCACATATATTATATATCCAGTGCACATATGTTCTATATATCCAGTGCACATATATTATATATATCCAGTGCACATTTATTAAATATCCAGTGCTCATATATTATATATATCCAGTGCACATATATTATATATCCAGTGCACATATGTTCTATATATCCAGTGCACATATATTATATATATCCAGTGCACATTTATTAAATATCCAGTGCTCATATATTATATATATCCAGTGCACATATATTATATATATCCAGTGCACATTTATCAAATATCCAGTGCACATATATTATATATCCAGTGCACATACATTATATATATATGCAGTGCACATTTATTAAATATCCAGTGCACATATATTATATATCCAGTGCACATATATTATATATATCCAGTGCACATATATTATATATATCCAGTGCACATTTATTAAATATCCAGTGCACATATATTATATATATACAGTGCACATACATTATATATATGCAGTGCACATTTATTAAATATCCAGTGCACATGTATTAAATATCCAGTGCACATATATTATATATATTCAGTGCACATATATTAAATATCAAGTGCACATACATTATATATATCCAGTGTACATACATGATAATTCCAGTGCACATATATTATATATAGCCAGTGCACATATATTAAATATCCAGTGCACATATATTATATATATCTAGTGCACTTTTATTAAATATCCAGTGCACATATATTATATATATCCAGTGCACATTTATTAAATATCCAGTGCACATATATTATATATCCAGTGCACATATATTATATATATCCAGTTCACATATATTATATATATCCAGTGCACATTTATTAAATATCCAGTGCACATATATTTAATATATATGCAGTGCACATTTATTAAATATCCAGTGCACATATATTATATATCCAGTGCACATACATTATATATATCCAGTGCACATATATTATACATATCCAATGCACATAAATTAAATTTTCAGTGCACATATATTATATATATCCAGTGCACATATATTAAATATCCAGTACAGATATATTATATATCCAGTGCACATATATTATATATATCCAGTGCACATATATTAAATATCTAGTGCACATATATTAAATATCCAGTGCACATATATTATATATATCCAGTGCACATTTATTAAATATCCAGTGCTCATATATTATATATATCCAGTGCACATATATTATATATATCCAGTGCACATTTATTAAATATCCAGTGCACATATATTATATATCCAGTGCAAATACATTATATATATATGCAGTGCACATTTATTAAATATCCAGTGCACATATATTATATATCCAGTGCACATATATTATATATATCCAGTGCACATATATTATATATATCCAGTGCACATTTATTAAATATCCAGTGCACATATATTATATATAAACAGTGCACATACATTATATATATGCAGTGCACATTTATTAAATATCCAGTGCACATGTATTAAATATTCAGTGCACATATATTATATATATTCAGTGCACATATATTAAATATCAAGTGCACATACATTATATATATCCAGTGCACATACATGATAATTCCAGTGCACATATATTATATATAGCCAGTGCACATATATTAAATATCCAGTGCACATATATTATATATATCTAGTGCACTTTTATTAAATATCCAGTGCACATATATTATATATATCCAGTGCACATTTATTAAATATCCAGTGCACATATATTATATATCCAGTGCACATATATTATATATATCCAGTTCACATATATTATATATATCCAGTGCACATTTATTAAATATCCAGTGCACATATATTTAATATATATGCAGTGCACATTTATTAAATATCCAGTGCACATATAGTATATATCCAGTGCACATACATTATATATATCCAGTGCACATATATTATACATATCCAATGCACATAAATTAAATTTTCAGTGCACATATATTATATATATCCAGTGCACATATATTAAATATCCAGTACAGATATATTATATATCCAGTGCACATATATTATATATATCCAGTGCACATATATTAAATATCCAGTGCACATATATTAAATATCCAGTGCACATAAATTAAATTTTCAGTGCACATATATTATATATATCCAGTGCACATATATTAAATATCCAGTTTAAATATATTACATATCCAGTGCACATATACTATACATATCCAGTGCACATAAATTAAATTTTCAGTGCACATATATTATATATCCAGTGCACATACATTATATATATCAAGTGCACATATATTATATTTCCAGTGCACATATATTATATATCCAGTGCACATACATTATATATATCCAGTGCACATATAATATATTTCCAGTGCACATATATTAAATATCTAATGCACATATATTATACATATCCAGTGCACGTATATTAAAAATCCAATGCACATATATTATACATATCCAGTGCAGATATATTAAATATCCAGTGCACATATATTAAATATCCAATGCACATATATTATACATATCCAGTGCACATATATTAAATATCCAGTGCACATATATTATATATACAGTGCACATACATTATATATATCAAGTGCACAAATATTATATTTCCAGTGCACATATATTATATATCCAGTGCACATACATTATATATATCCAGTGCACATATATTATATTTCCAGTGCACATATATTATATATATCCAGTGCACATATATTATATATATCCAGTGCACATTTTTTAAATATCCAGTGCACATATATTATATATATCCAGTGCACATATATTATATATATCCAGTGCACATACATTATATATATGCAGTGCACATTTATTAAACATCCAGTGCACATATAATAAATATCCAGTGCACATATATTATATATCCAGTGCACATACATTACATATATCCAGTGCACATATATTAAATATCCAGTGCACATATATTATATATATCCAGTGCACATATATTATATTTACAGTGCACATATATTAAATATCCAATGCACATATATTATACATATCCAGTGCACATATATTAAAAATCCAATGCACATACATTATACATATCCAGTGCAGATATATTAAATATCCAGTGCACATATATTAAATATCCAGTGCACATATATTAAATATCCAATGCACATATATTATACATATCCAGTGCACATATATTAAATATCCAGTGCACATATATTATATATACAGTGCACATACATTATATATATCAAGTGCACATATATTATATTTCCAGTGCACATATATTACATATCCAGTGAACAAACATTATATATATCCAGTGCACATATATTATATTTCCAGTGCACATATATTATATATATCCAGTGCCCATATATTAAATATCAAGTGCACATATATTATATATCCAGTGCACATATATTATATATATCCAGTGCACATTTGTTAAATATCCAGTGCACATATATTATATATATCTAGTGCACATACATTATATATATATATATATATATATATGCAATGCACATTTATTAAATATCCAGTGCACATATACTAAATATCCAGTGCACATATATTATATATATCCAGTGCACACATATAATATATATTCAGTGCACATTTATTAAATATCCAGTGCACATATATTATATATATCCAGTGCACATACATTATATATATATGCAGTGCACATTTATTAAATATCCAGTGCACATAGGTTAAATATCCATTGCACATATATTATATATCCAGTGCACATATGTTATATATATCCAGTGCACATTTATTAAATATCCAGTGCACATACATTATATATATCCAGTGCACATACATTATATATATGCAGTGCACATTTATTAAATATCCAGTGCACATATATTAATTATCCAGGTCACATATATTATATATCCAGTGCACATGCATTATATATATCCAGTGCACATATATGATAATTCCAGTGCACATATATTATATATAGCCAGTGCACATATATTAAATATCCAGTGCACATATATTATATATATCCAGTGCACATTTATTAAATATCCAGTGCACATATATTATATATATCCAGTGCACATTTATTAAATATCCAGTGCACATATATTAAATATCCAGTGCACATATATTATATATCCAGTGCACATATATTATATATATCCAGTTCACATATATTATATATATCCAGTGCACATTTATTAAATATCCAGTGCACATATATTTAATATATATGCAGTGCACATTTATTAAATATCCAGTGCACATATATTAAATATCCAGTTCAAATATATTATATATCCAGTGCACATATATTATATATATCCACTGCACATATATTAAATATCCAGTTCAAATATATTATATATCCAGTGCACATATATTATATATATCCAGTGCACATATATTAAATATCCAGTGCACATATATTATATATATCCAGTGCACATATATTATATATATCCAGTGCAAATATATTATTTATATTCAGTGCACATTTATTAAATATCCAGTGTACATATATTTAATATATATGCAGTGCACATTTATTAAATATCCAGTGCACATATATTAAATATCCAGTGCACATATATTATATATCCAGTGCACATACATTATTTATATCCAGTGCACATATATTATACATATCCAATGCACATAAATTAAATTTTCAGTGCACATATATTATATATATCCAGTGCACATATATTAAATATCCAGTACAAATATATTATATATCCAGTGCACATATATTATATATATCCAGTGCACATATATTAAATATCCAGTGCACATATATTAAATATCCAGTGCACATATATTATATATATCCAGTGTACATAAATTAAATTTTCAGTGCACATATATTATATATATCCAGTGCACATATATTAAATATCCAGTGCAAATATATTATATATCCAGTGCACATACATTATATATATGCAGTGCACATTTATTAAATATCCAGTGCACATATATTAAATAACCAGTGCACATATATATCCAGTGCACATACATTATATATATCCAGTGCACATATATTATATATCCAGTGCACATACATTATATATATTCAGTGCACATATATTAAATATCAAGTGCACATACATTATATATATCCAGTGCACATTTATTAAATATCAAGTGCACATATATTATATATATCCAGTGCACATACATTATATATATCCAGTGCACATATATTATATTTCCAGTGCACATATATTATATATATCCAGTGCACATATATAATATTTCCAGTGCACATATATTATATATAGCCAGTGCACATGTAATAAATATCCAGTGCACATATATTATATATCCAGTGCACATACATTATATATATCCAGTGCACATATATAATATTTCCAGTGCATATATATTATATATAGCCAGTGCACATGTAATAAATATCCAGTGCACATATATTATATATATCCAGTGCACATATATTATATATATCCAGTGCACATTTATTAAATATCCAGTGCACATATATTAAATATCCAGTGCGCATATATTAAATATACAGTGCACATATATTATATATCCAGTGCACATACATTATATATATCCAGTGCACATATATCATGCATATCCAGTGCACATAAATTAAATATTCAGTGCACATATATTATATATATCCAGTGCACATATATTAAATATAGCCAGTGCACATTTATTAAATATCCAGTGCACATATATTAAATATCCAGTGCGCATATATTATATATCCAGTGCACATATATTATATATATCCAGTGCACATATATTATATATATAATGTGCGCATTTATTAAATATCCAGTGCACATATATTTAATATATATGCAGTGCACATTTATTAAATATCCAGTGCACATATATTAAATATCCAGTGCACATATATTATATATCCAGTGCACATACATTATATATATCCAGTGCACATATATTATATATATCCAGTGCACATTTATTAAATATCCAGTGCACATATATTAAATATCCAGTGCGCATATATTAAATATACAGTGCACATATATTATATATCCAGTGCACATACATTATATATATCCAGTGCACATATATCATGCATATCCAGTGCACATAAATTAAATATTCAGTGCACATATATTATATATATCCAGTGCACATATATTAAATATAGCCAGTGCACATTTATTAAATATCCAGTGCACATATATTAAATATCCAGTGTGCATATATTATATATCCAGTGCACATATATTATATATATCCAGTGCACATATATTATATATATAATGTGCGCATTTATTAAATATCCAGTGCACATATATTTAATATATATGCAGTGCACATTTATTAAATATCCAGTGCACATATATTAAATATCCAGTGCGCATATATTAAATATACAGTGCACATATATTATATATCCAGTGCACATACATTATATATATCCAGTGCACATATATCATGCATATCCAGTGCACATAAATTAAATATTCAGTGCACATATATTATATATATCCAGTGCACATTTATTAAATATCCAGTGCACATATATTTAATATATATGCAGTGCACATTTATTAAATATCCAGTGCACATATAGTATATATCCAGTGCACATACATTATATATATCCAGTGCACATATATTATACATATCCAATGCACATAAATTAAATTTTCAGTGCACATATATTATATATATCCAGTGCACATATATTAAATATCCAGTACAGATATATTATATATCCAGTGCACATATATTATATATATCCAGTGCACATATATTAAATATCCAGTGCACATATATTAAATATCCAGTGCACATAAATTAAATTTTCAGTGCACATATATTATATATATCCAGTGCACATATATTAAATATCCAGTTTAAATATATTATATATCCAGTGCACATATACTATACATATCCAGTGCACATAAATTAAATTTTCAGTGCACATATATTATATATCCAGTGCACATACATTATATATATCAAGTGCACATATATTATATTTCCAGTGCACATATATTATATATCCAGTGCACATACATTATATATATCCAGTGCACATATAATATATTTCCAGTGCACATATATTAAATATCTAATGCACATATATTATACATATCCAGTGCACGTATATTAAAAATCCAATGCACATATATTATACATATCCAGTGCAGATATATTAAATATCCAGTGCACATATATTAAATATCCAATGCACATATATTATACATATCCAGTGCACATATATTAAATATCCAGTGCACATATATTATATATACAGTGCACATACATTATATATATCAAGTGCACAAATATTATATTTCCAGTGCACATATATTATATATCCAGTGCACATACATTATATATATCCAGTGCACATATATTATATTTGCAGTGCACATATATTATATATATCCAGTGCACATATATTATATATATCCAGTGCACATTTTTTAAATATCCAGTGCACATATATTATATATATCCAGTGCACATATATTATATATATCCAGTGCACATACATTATATATATGCAGTGCACATTTATTAAACATCCAGTGCACATATAATAAATATCCAGTGCACATATATTATATATCCAGTGCACATACATTACATATATCCAGTGCACATATATTAAATATCCAGTGCACATATATTATATATATCCAGTGCACATATATTATATTTACAGTGCACATATATTAAATATCCAATGCACATATATTATACATATCCAGTGCACATATATTAAAAATCCAATGCACATACATTATACATATCCAGTGCAGATATATTAAATATCCAGTGCACATATATTAAATATCCAGTGCACATATATTAAATATCCAATGCACATATATTATACATATCCAGTGCACATATATTAAATATCCAGTGCACATATATTATATATACAGTGCACATACATTATATATATCAAGTGCACATATATTATATTTCCAGTGCACATATATTACATATCCAGTGAACAAACATTATATATATCCAGTGCACATATATTATATTTCCAGTGCACATATATTATATATATCCAGTGCCCATATATTAAATATCAAGTGCACATATATTATATATCCAGTGCACATATATTATATATATCCAGTGCACATTTGTTAAATATCCAGTGCACATATATTATATATATCTAGTGCACATACATTATATATATATATATATATATGCAATGCACATTTATTAAATATCCAGTGCACATATACTAAATATCCAGTGCACATATATTATATATATCCAGTGCACATATATATATCCAGTGCACATACATTATATATATGCAGTGCACATATATTAAATATCCAGTGCACATATATTATATATATCCAGTGCACATATATTAAATATCCAGTGCACATATATTAAATATCCAGTGCACATATATTATACATATCCAGTGCACATATATTTTACATTTCCAGTGCACATAAATTAAATTTTCAGTTTACATATATTATATATATCCAGTGCACATATATTATATAT
The DNA here is from genome assembly GCF_031893055.1 of Leptodactylus fuscus. Taxonomy (NCBI): domain Eukaryota; kingdom Metazoa; phylum Chordata; class Amphibia; order Anura; family Leptodactylidae; genus Leptodactylus; species Leptodactylus fuscus. The sequence continues at coordinate 65,717 of NW_027440422.1, forward strand.
CCAGTGCAGATATATTATATATCCAGTGCACATATATTATATATATATCCAGTGCACATTTATTAAATATCCAGTGCTCATATATTATATATATCAAGTGCACATATATTATATATATCCAGTGCACACATATAATATATATTCAGTGCACATTTATTAAAAATCCAGTGCACATATATTATATATATCCAGTGCACATACATTATATATATATATATATATATATATATATGCAGTGCACATTTATTAAATATCCAGTGCACATAGGTTAAATATCCATTGCACATATATTATATATCCAGTGCACATATGTTATATATATCCAGTGCACATTTATTAAATATCCAGTGCACATACATTATATATATCCAGTGCACATACATTATATATATGCAGTGCACATTTATTAAATATCCAGTGCACATATATTAATTATCCAGTGCACATATATTATATATCCAGTGCACATGCATTATATATATCCAGTGCACATATATGATAATTCCAGTGCACATTTATTAAATATCCAGTGCACATATATTATATATATCCAGTGCACATTTATTAAATATCCAGTGCACATATATTATATATATCCCGTGCACATATATTATATATATCCAGTGCACATTTATTAAATATCCAGTGCACATATATTATATATATCCAGTGCACATTTATTAAATATCCAGTGCACATATATTAAATATCCAGTGCACATATATTATATATCCAGTGCACATATATTATATATATCCAGTTCACATATATTATATATATCCAGTGCACATTTATTAAATATCCAGTGCACATATATTTAATATATATGCAGTGCACATTTATTAAATATCCAGTGCACATATATTAAATATCCAGTGCACATATATTTTATATCCAGTGCACATACATTATATATATCCAGTGCACATATATTATATTTACAGTGCACATATATTAAATATCCAATGCACATATATTATACATATCCAGTGCACATATATTAAAAATCCAATGCACATACATTATACATATCCAGTGCAGATATATTAAATATCCAGTGCACATATATTAAATATCCAGTGCACATATATTAAATATCCAATGCACATATATTATACATATCCAGTGCACATATATTAAATATCCAGTGCACATATATTATATATACAGTGCACATACATTATATATATCAAGTGCACATATATTATATTTCCAGTGCACATATATTACATATCCAGTGAACAAACATTATATATATCCAGTGCACATATATTATATTTCCAGTGCACATATATTATATATATCCAGTGCCCATATATTAAATATCAAGTGCACATATATTAAATTTTCAGTTTACATATATTATATATATCCAGTGCACATATATTAAATATCCAGTGCAGATATATTATATATATCCAGTGCACATATATTAAATATCCAGTGCACATATATTAAATTTTCAGTTTACATATATTAAATATCCAGTGCACATATATTATATATCCAGTGCACATATATTATATATATCCAGTGCACATATATTAAATATCCAGTGCACATATATTAAATATCCAGTGCACATATATTAAATTTTCAGTTTACATATATTATATATATCCAGTGCACATATATTAAATATCCAGTGCAGATATATTATATATCCAGTGCACATATATTATATATATATCCAGTGCACATTTATTAAATATCCATTGCACATATATTATATATCCAGTGCACATATGTTATATATATCCAGTGCACATATATATATATATATATGCAGTGCACATTTATTAAATATCCAGTGCACATATACTAAATATCCAGTGCACATATATTATATATATCCAGTGCACATATATATATCCAGTGCACATACATTATATATATGCAGTGCACATATATTAAATATCCAGTGCACATATATTATATATATCCAGTGCACATATATTAAATATCCAGCGCACATATATTATATATCCAGTGCACATACATTACATATATCCAGTGCACATATATTAAATATCCAGTGCACATATATTATATATATCCAGTTCACATATATTAAATATCCAGTGCACATATATTATATATATCCAGTGCACATTTATTAAATATCCAGTGCACATATATATATCCAGTTTACGTATATTATATATATCCAGTGCACATTTACAAAATATCCAGTGCACATATATATATATATCCAGTTTACGTATATTATATATATCCAGTGCACATTTATTAAATATCCAGTGCACATATATTATATTTATCCAGTGCACATACATTATATATATGCAGTGCACATTTATTAAATATCCAGTGCACTTATATTAAATATCCAGTGCACATATATTATATATATCCAGTGCACATTTATTAAATATCCAGTGCACATATATTATATATATCCAGTGCACATACATTATATATATCCAGTGCACATTTATTAAATATCCAGTGCACTTATATTATATTTATCCAGTGCACATACATTATATATATGCAGTGCACATTTATTAAATATCCAGTGCAGTTATATTAAATATCCAGTGCACATATATTATATATATCCAGTGCACATTTATTAAATATCCAGTGCACATATATTATATATATCCAGTGCACATACATTATATATATGCAATGCACATTTATTAAATATCCAGTGCACTTATATTAAATATCCAGTGCACATATATTATACATATCCAGTGTACATATATTTTACATTTTCAGTGCACATAAATTAAATTTTCAGTTTACATATATTATATATATATATCCAGTGCACATATATTAAATATCCAGTGCAGATATATTATATATCCAGTGCACATATATTATATATATCCAGTGCACATATATTAAATATCCAGTGCACATATATTAAATATCCAGTGCACATATATTAAATTTTCAGTTTACATATATTATATATATCCAGTGCACATATATTAAATATCCAGTGCAGATATATTATATATCCAGTGCACATATATTATATATATATCCAGTGCACATTTATTAAATATCCATTGCACATATATTATATATCCAGTGCACATATGTTATATATATCCAGTGCACATTTATTAAATATCCAGTGCACATACATTATATATATCCAGTGCACATACATTATATATATGCAGTGCACATTTATTAATTATCCAGTGCACATAGATTAAATATCCAGTGCACATATATTAAATATCCAGTGCACATACATTATATATATCCAGTGCACATACATTATATATATGCAGTGCACATTTATTAAATATCCAGTGCACATATATTAATTATCCAGTGCACATATATTATATATCCAGTGCACATGCATTATATATATCCAGTGCACATTTATTAAATATCCAGTGCACATATATTATATATATCCAGTGCACATACAGTATATATATGCAGTGCACATTTATTAAATATCCAGTGCACATATATTATATATCCAGTGCACATATATTAAATATCCAGTGCACATAAATTAAATTTTCAGTGCACACATATTATATATCCAGTGCACATACATTATATATATCAAGTGCACATATACTATATCCAGTGCACATACATTATATATATCCAGTGCACATACATTATATATATGCAGTGCACATTTATTAAATATCCAGTGCACATATATTAATTATCCAGTGCACATATATTATAAATCCAGTGCACATGCATTATATATATCCAGTGCACATATATGATAATTCCAGTGCACATATATTATATATAGCCAGTGCACATATATTAAATATCCAGTGCACATATATTATATATATCCAGTGCACATTTATTAAATATCCAGTGCACATATATTATATATATCCAGTGCACATTTATTAAATATCCAGTGCACATATAATAAATATCCAGTGCACATATATTATATATCCAGTGCACATAAATTATATATATCCAGTGCACATATATTATACATATCCAATGCACATAAATTAAATTTTCAGTGCACATATATTATACATATCCAGTGCACATATATTAAATATCCAGTGCACATATATTAAATATCCAGTGCACATATATTATACATATCCAGTGCACATAAATTAAATTTTCAGTGCACATATATTATATATCCAGTGCACATACATTATATATATCAAGTGCACATATATTATATTTCCAGTGCACATATATTATATATCCAGTGCACATACATTATATATATCCAATGCACATATATTATATTTACAGTGCACATATATTAAATATCCAATGCACATATATTATACATATCCAGTGCACATATATTAAAAATCCAATGCACATATATTATACATATCCAGTGCAGATATATTAAATATCCATTGCACATATATTTAATATCCAGTGCACATATATTAAATATCCAATGCACATATATTATACATATCCAGTGCACATATATTAAATATCCAGTGCACATATATTATATATACAGTGCACATACATTATATATATCAAGTGCACATATATTATATTTCCAGTGCACATATATTATATATCCAGTGCACATACATTATATATATCCAGTGCACATATATTATATTTCCAGTGCACACATATTATATATATCCAGTGCCCATATATTAAATATCAAGTGCACATATATTATATATCCAGTGCACATATATTATATATATCCAGTGCACATTTTTTAAATATCCAGTGCACATATACTAAATATCCAGTGCACATATATTATATATATCCAGTGCACATATATTATATATATCCAGTGCACATTTTTTAAATATCCAGTGCACATATATTATATATATCTAGTGCACATACATTATATATATGCAGTGCACATTTATTAAACATCCAGTGCACATATATTAAATATCCAGTGCACATATATTATATATCCAGTGCACATACATTACATATATCCAGTGCACATATATTAAATATCCAGTGCACATATATTATATATATCCAGTGCACATATATAAAATATCCAGTGCACATATATTATATATATCCAGTGCACATTTATTAAATATCCAGTGCACATATATATATCCAGTTTACGTATATTATATATATCCAGTGCACATTTACAAAATATCCAGTGCACATATATATATCAAGTTTACGTATATTATATATATCCAGTGCACATTTATTAAATATCCAGTGCACATATATTATATTTATCCAGTGCACATACATTATATATATGCAGTGCACATTTATTAAATATCCAGTGCACTTATATTAAATATCCAGTGCACATATATTATATATATCCAGTGCACATTTATTAAATATCCAGTGCACATATATTATATATATCCAGTGCACATACATTATATATATGCAGTGCACATTTATTAAATATCCAGTGCACTTATATTAAATATCCAGTGCACATATATTATACATATCCAGTGTACATATATTTTACATTTCCAGTGCACATAAATTAAATTTTCAGTTTACCTATATTATATATATATATATAACCAGTGCACATATATTAAATATCCAGTGCAGATACATTATATATCCAGTGCACATATATTATATATATCCAGTGCACATATATTAAATATCCAGTGCACATATATTATATATAGCCAGTGCACATATATTAAATATCCAGTGCACATATATTATATATATCCAGTGCACATTTATTAAATATCCAGTGCTCATATATTATATATATCCAGTGCACATTTATTAAATATCCAGTGCACATATATTAAATATCCAGTGCACATATATTATATATCCAGTGCACATATATTATATATATCCAGTGCACATTTATTAAATATCCAGTGCACATATATTTAATACATATGCAGTGCACATTTATTAAATATCCAGTGCTCATATATTATATATATATCCAGTGCACATATATTTTTCATTTCCAGTGCACATAAATTAAATTTTCAGTTTACATATATTATATATATCCAGTGCACATATATTAAATATCCAGTGCAGATATATTATATATCCAGTGCACATATATTATATATATATCCAGTGCACATTTATTAAATATCCAGTGCTCATATATTATATATATCCAGTGCACATATATTATATATATCCAGTGCACACATATAATATATATTAAGTGCCCATTTATTAAATATCCAGTGCACATTTATTAAATATCCAGTGCACTTATATCAAATATCCAGTGCACATATATTATATATATCCAGTGCACATTTATTAAATATCCAGTGCACATATATTATATATATCCAGTGCACATACAATATATATATGCAGTGCACATTTATTAAATATCCAGTGCACTTATATTAAATATCCAGTGCACATATATTATACATATCCAGTGCACATATATTTTACATTTCCAGTGCACATAAATTAAATTTTCAGTTTACATATATTATATATATCCAGTGCACATATATTAAATATCCAGTGCAGATATATTATATATCTAGTGCACATTTATTAAATATCCAGTGCTCATATATTATATATATCCAGTGCACATATATTATATATATCCAGTGCACACATATAATATATATTCAGTGCACATTTATTAAATATCCAGTGCACATATATTATATATATCCAGTGCACATACATTATATATATATGCAGTGCACATTTATTAAATATCCAGTGCACATATATTAAATATCCAGTGCACATATATTAAATATCCAATGCACATATATTATACATATTCAGTGCACATTTATTAAATATCCAGTGCTCATATATTATATATATCCAGTGCACATTTATTAAATATCCAGTGCACATACATTATATATATATCCAGTGCACATACATTATATATATGCAGTGCACATTTATTAATTGTCCAGTGCACATAGATTAAATATCCAGTGCACATATATTAAATATCCAGTGCACATACATTATATATATCCAGTTCACATACATTATATATATGCAGTGCACATTTATTAATTGTCCAGTGCACATAGATTAAATATCCAGTGCACATTTATTAAATATCCAGTGCACATATATAAATTATCCAGTGCACATATATTATATATCCAGTGCACATACATTATATATATCCAGTGCACATTTATTAAATATCCAGTGCACATATATTATATATATCCAGTGCACATACAGTATATATATGTAGTGCACATTTATTAAATATCCAGTGCACATATATTAATTATCCAGTGCACATATATTATATATCCAGTGCACATACAATATATATATCCAGTGCACATTTATTAAATATCCAGTGCACATATATTATATATATCCAGTGCACATACAGTATATATATGCAGTGCACATTTATTAAATATCCAGTGCACATAGATTAAATATCCAGTGCACATATATTATACATTTCCAGTGCACATAAATTAAATTTTCAGTTTACATATATTATATATATCCAGTGCACATATATTAAATATCCAGTGCAGATATATTATATATCCAGTGCACATATATTATATATATATCCAGTGCACATTTATTAAATATCCAGTGCTCATATATTATATATATCCAGTGCACATATATTATATATATCCAGTGCACACATATAATATATATTCAGTGCACATTTATTAAATATCCAGTGCACATATATTATATATATCCAGTGCACATACATTATATATATATGCAGTGCACATTTATTAAATATCCAGTGCACATAGGTTAAATATCCATTGCACATATATTATATATCCAGTGCACATATGTTATATATATCCAGTGCACATTTATTAAATATCCAGTGCACATACATTATATATATCCAGTGCACATACATTATATATATGCAGTGCACATTTATTAAATATCCAGTGCACATATATTAATTATCCAGTGCACATATATTATATATCCAGTGCACATGCATTATATATATCCAGTGCACATATATGATAAATCCAGTGCACATATATTATATATAGCCAGTGCACATATATTAAATATCCAGTGCACATATATTATATATATCCAGTGCACATTTATTAAATATCCAGTGCACATATATTATATATATCCAGTGCACATTTATTAAATATCCAGTGCACATATATTAAATATCCAGTGCACATATATTATATATCCAGTGCACATATATTATATATATCCAGTTCACATATATTATATATATCCAGTGCACATTTATTAAATATCCAGTGCACATATATTTAATATATATGCAGTGCACATTTATTAAATATCCAGTGCACATATATTAAATATCCAGTTCAAATATATTATATATCCAGTGCACATATATTATATATATCCACTGCACATATATTAAATATCCAGTTCAAATATATTATATATCCAGTGCACATATATTATATATATCCAGTGCACATATATTAAATATCCAGTGCACATATATTATATATATCCAGTGCACATATATTATATATATCCAGTGCAAATATATTATTTATATTCAGTGCACATTTATTAAATATCCAGTGTACATATATTTAATATATATGCAGTGCACATTTATTAAATATCCAGTGCACATATATTAAATATCCAGTGCACATATATTATATATCCAGTGCACATACATTATTTATATCCAGTGCACATATATTATACATATCCAATGCACATAAATTAAATTTTCAGTGCACATATATTATATATATATCCAGTGCACATATATTAAATATCCAGTACAAATATATTATATATCCAGTGCACATATATTATATATATCCAGTGCACATATATTAAATATCCAGTGCACATATATTAAATATCCAGTGCACATATATTATATATATCCAGTGTACATAAATTAAATTTTCAGTGCACATATATTATATATATCCAGTGCACATATATTAAATATCCAGTGCAAATATATTATATATCCAGTGCACATACATTATATATATGCAGTGCACATTTATTAAATATCCAGTGCACATATATTAAATAACCAGTGCACATATATATCCAGTGCACATACATTATATATATCCAGTGCACATATATTATATATCCAGTGCACATACATTATATATATTCAGTGCACATATATTAAATATCAAGTGCACATACATTATATATATCCAGTGCACATATATTATATTTCAGTGCACATATATTATATATAGCCAGTGCACATTTATTAAATATCCAGTGCACATATATTAAATATCCAGTGTGCATATATTATATATCCAGTGCACATATATTATATATATCCAGTGCACATATATTATATATATAATGTGCGCATTTATTAAATATCCAGTGCACATATATTTAATATATATGCAGTGCACATTTATTAAATATCCAGTGCACATATATTAAATATATATCCAGTGCACATTTATTAAATATCCAGTGCTCATATATTATATATATCAAGTGCACATATATTATATATATCCAGTGCACACATATAATATATATTCAGTGCACATTTATTAAAAATCCAGTGCACATATATTATATATATCCAGTGCACATACATTATATATATATATATATATATATATATATATGCAGTGCACATTTATTAAATATCCAGTGCACATAGGTTAAATATCCATTGCACATATATTATATATCCAGTGCACATATGTTATATATATCCAGTGCACATTTATTAAATATCCAGTGCACATACATTATATATATCCAGTGCACATACATTATATATATGCAGTGCACATTTATTAAATATCCAGTGCACATATATTAATTATCCAGTGCACATATATTATATATCCAGTGCACATGCATTATATATATCCAGTGCACATATATGATAATTCCAGTGCACATTTATTAAATATCCAGTGCACATATATTATATATATCCAGTGCACATTTATTAAATATCCAGTGCACATATATTATATATATCCCGTGCACATATATTATATATATCCAGTGCACATTTATTAAATATCCAGTGCACATATATTATATATATCCAGTGCACATTTATTAAATATCCAGTGCACATATATTAAATATCCAGTGCACATATATTATATATCCAGTGCACATATATTATATATATCCAGTTCACATAAATTAAATTTTCAGTGCACATATATTATATATCCAGTGCACATACATTATATATATCAAGTGCACATATATTATATTTCCAGTGCACATATATTATATATCCAGTGCACATACATTATATATATCCAGTGCACATATAATATATTTCCAGTGCACATATATTAAATATCTAATGCACATATATTATACATATCCAGTGCACGTATATTAAAAATCCAATGCACATATATTATACATATCCAGTGCAGATATATTAAATATCCAGTGCACATATATTAAATATCCAATGCACATATATTATACATATCCAGTGCACATATATTAAATATCCAGTGCACATATATTATATATACAGTGCACATACATTATATATATCAAGTGCACAAATATTATATTTCCAGTGCACATATATTATATATCCAGTGCACATACATTATATATATCCAGTGCACATATATTATATTTCCAGTGCACATATATTATATATATCCAGTGCACATATATTATATATATCCAGTGCACATTTTTTAAATATCCAGTGCACATATATTATATATATCCAGTGCACATATATTATATATATCCAGTGCACATACATTATATATATGCAGTGCACATTTATTAAACATCCAGTGCACATATAATAAATATCCAGTGCACATATATTATATATCCAGTGCACATACATTACATATATCCAGTGCACATATATTAAATATCCAGTGCACATATATTATATATATCCAGTGCACATATATTATATTTACAGTGCACATATATTAAATATCCAATGCACATATATTATACATATCCAGTGCACATATATTAAAAATCCAATGCACATACATTATACATATCCAGTGCAGATATATTAAATATCCAGTGCACATATATTAAATATCCAGTGCACATATATTAAATATCCAATGCACATATATTATACATATCCAGTGCACATATATTAAATATCCAGTGCACATATATTATATATACAGTGCACATACATTATATATATCAAGTGCACATATATTATATTTCCAGTGCACATATATTACATATCCAGTGAACAAACATTATATATATCCAGTGCACATATATTATATTTCCAGTGCACATATATTATATATATCCAGTGCCCATATATTAAATATCAAGTGCACATATATTATATATCCAGTGCACATATATTATATATATCCAGTGCACATTTGTTAAATATCCAGTGCACATATATTATATATATCTAGTGCACATACATTATATATATATATATATATATATATATATATATATATATGCAATGCACATTTATTAAATATCCAGTGCACATATACTAAATATCCAGTGCACATATATTATATATATCCAGTGCACATATATATATCCAGTGCACATACATTATATATATGCAGTGCACATATATTAAATATCCAGTGCACATATATTATATATATCCAGTGCACATATATTAAATATCCAGTGCACATATATTAAATATCCAGTGCACATATATTATACATATCCAGTGCACATATATTTTACATTTCCAGTGCACATAAATTAAATTTTCAGTTTACATATATTATATATATCCAGTGCACATATATTATATATCCAGTGCAGATATATTATATATCCAGTGCACATATATTATATATATATCCAGTGCACATTTATTAAATATCCAGTGCTCATATATTATATATATCAAGTGCACATATATTATATATATCCAGTGCACACATATAATATATATTCAGTGCACATTTATTAAAAATCCAGTGCACATATATTATATATATCCAGTGCACATACATTATATATATATATATATATATATATGCAGTGCACATTTATTAAATATCCAGTGCACATAGGTTAAATATCCATTGCACATATATTATATATCCAGTGCACATATGTTATATATATCCAGTGCACATTTATTAAATATCCAGTGCACATACATTATATATATCCAGTGCACATACATTATATATATGCAGTGCACATTTATTAATTATCCAGTGCACATAGATTAAATATCCAGTGCACATATATTAAATATCCAGTGCACATACATTATATATATCCAGTGCACATACATTATATATATGCAGTGCACATTTATTAAATATCCAGTGCACATATATTAATTATCCAGTGCACATATATTATATATCCAGTGCACATGCATTATATATATCCAGTGCACATTTATTAAATATCCAGTGCACATATATTATATATATCCAGTGCACATACAGTATATATATGCAGTGCACATTTATTAAATATCCAGTGCACATATATTATATATCCAGTGCACATATATTAAATATCCAGTGCACATAAATTAAATTTTCAGTGCACACATATTATATATCCAGTGCACATACATTATATATATCAAGTGCACATATACTATATCCAGTGCACATACATTATATATATCCAGTGCACATACATTATATATATGCAGTGCACATTTATTAAATATCCAGTGCACATATATTAATTATCCAGTGCACATATATTATAAATCCAGTGCACATGCATTATATATATCCAGTGCACATATATGATAATTCCAGTGCACATATATTATATATAGCCAGTGCACATATATTAAATATCCAGTGCACATATATTATTTATATCCAGTGCACATTTATTAAATATCCAGTGCACATATATTATATATATCCAGTGCACATTTATTAAATATCCAGTGCACATATAATAAATATCCAGTGCACATATATTATATATCCAGTGCACATAAATTATATATATCCAGTGCACATATATTATACATATCCAATGCACATAAATTAAATTTTCAGTGCACATATATTATACATATCCAGTGCACATATATTAAATATCCAGTGCACATATATTAAATATCCAGTGCACATATATTATACATATCCAGTGCACATAAATTAAATTTTCAGTGCACATATATTATATATCCAGTGCACATACATTATATATATCAAGTGCACATATATTATATTTCCAGTGCACATATATTATATATCCAGTGCACATACATTATATATATCCAATGCACATATATTATATTTACAGTGCACATATATTAAATATCCAATGCACATATATTATACATATCCAGTGCACATATATTAAAAATCCAATGCACATATATTATACATATCCAGTGCAGATATATTAAATATCCATTGCACATATATTTAATATCCAGTGCACATATATTAAATATCCAATGCACATATATTATACATATCCAGTGCACATATATTAAATATCCAGTGCACATATATTATATATACAGTGCACAAACATTATATATATCAAGTGCACATATATTATATTTCCAGTGCACATATATTATATATCCAGTGCACATACATTATATATATCCAGTGCACATATATTATATTTCCAGTGCACACATATTATATATATCCAGTGCCCATATATTAAATATCAAGTGCACATATATTATATATCCAGTGCACATATATTATATATATCCAGTGCACATTTTTTAAATATCCAGTGCACATATATTATATATATCTAGTGCACATACATTAAATATCCAGTGCACATATACTAAATATCCAGTGCACATATATTATATATATCCAGTGCACATATATTATATATATCCAGTGCACATTTTTTAAATATCCAGTGCACATATATTATATATATCTAGTGCACATATATTATATATATGCAGTGCACATACATTATATATATGCAGTGCACATTTATTAAACATCCAGTGCACATATATTAAATATCCAGTGCACATATATTATATATCCAGTGCACATACATTACATATATCCAGTGCACATATATTAAATATCCAGTGCACATATATTATATATATCCAGTGCACATATATAAAATATCCAGTGCACATATATTATATATATCCAGTGCACATTTATTAAATATCCAGTGCACATATATATATCCAGTTTACGTATATTATATATATCCAGTGCACATTTACAAAATATCCAGTGCACATATATATATCAAGCTTACGTATATTATATATATCCAGTGCACATTTATTAAATATCCAGTGCACATATATTATATTTATCCAGTGCACATACATTATATATATGCAGTGCACATTTATTAAATATCCAGTGCACTTATATTAAATATCCAGTGCACATATATTATATATATCCAGTGCACATTTATTAAATATCCAGTGCACATATATTATATATATCCAGTGCACATACATTATATATATGCAGTGCACATTTATTAAATATCCAGTGCACTTATATTAAATATCCAGTGCACATATATTATACATATCCAGTGTACATATATTTTACATTTCCAGTGCACATAAATTAAATTTTCAGTTTACCTATATTATATATATATAACCAGTGCACATATATTAAATATCCAGTGCAGATACATTATATATCCAGTGCACATATATTATATATATCCAGTGCACATATATTAAATATCCAGTGCACATATATTATATATAGCCAGTGCACATATATTAAATATCCAGTGCACATATATTATATATATCCAGTGCACATTTATTAAATATCCAGTGCTCATATATTATATATATCCAGTGCACATTTATTAAATATCCAGTGCACATATATTAAATATCCAGTGCACATATATTATATATCCAGTGCACATATATTATATATATCCAGTGCACATTTATTAAATATCCAGTGCACATATATTTAATATATATGCAGTGCACATTTATTAAATATCCAGTGCTCATATATTATATATATCCAGTGCACATATATTTTTGATTTCCAGTGCACATAAATTAAATTTTCAGTTTACATATATTATATATATCCAGTGCACATATATTAAATATCCAGTGCAGATATATTATATATCCAGTGCACATATATTATATATATATCCAGTGCACATTTATTAAATATCCAGTGCTCATATATTATATATATCCAGTGCACATATATTATATATATCCAGTGCACACATATAATATATATTAAGTGCCCATTTATTAAATATCCAGTGCACATTTATTAAATATCCAGTGCACTTATATCAAATATCCAGTGCACATATATTATATATATCCAGTGCACATTTATTAAATATCCAGTGCACATATATTATATATATCCAGTGCACATACAATATATATATGCAGTGCACATTTATTAAATATCCAGTGCACTTATATTAAATATCCAGTGCACATATATTATACATATCCAGTGCACATATATTTTACATTTCCAGTGCACATAAATTAAATTTTCAGTTTACAAATATTATATATATCCAGTGCACATATATTAAATATCCAGTGCAGATATATTATATATCTAGTGCACATTTATTAAATATCCAGTGCTCATATATTATATATATCCAGTGCACATATATTATATATATCCAGTGCACACATATAATATATATTCAGTGCACATTTATTAAATATCCAGTGCACATATATTATATATATCCAGTGCACATACATTATATATATATGCAGTGCACATTTATTAAATATCCAGTGCACATATATTAAATATCCAGTGCACATATATTAAATATCCAATGCACATATATTATACATATTCAGTGCACATATATTAAATATCCAGTGCTCATATATTATATATATCCAGTGCACATTTATTAAATATCCAGTGCACATACATTATATATATATCCAGTGCACATACATTATATATATGCAGTGCACATTTATTAATTGTCCAGTGCACATAGATTAAATATCCAGTGCACATATATTAAATATCCAGTGCACATACATTATATATATCCAGTTCACATACATTATATATATGCAGTGCACATTTATTAAATATCCAGTGCACATATATAAATTATCCAGTGCACATATATTATATATCCAGTGCACATACATTATATATATCCAGTGCACATTTATTAAATATCCAGTGCACATATATTATATATATCCAGTGCACATACAGTATATATATGTAGTGCACATTTATTAAATATCCAGTGCACATATATTAATTATCCAGTGCACATATATTATATATCCAGTGCACATACAATATATATATCCAGTGCACATTTATTAAATATCCAGTGCACATACATTATATATATCCAGTTCACATACATTATATATATGCAGTGCACATTTATTAAATATCCAGTGCACATATATAAATTATCCAGTGCACATATATTATATATCCAGTGCACATACATTATATATATCCAGTGCACATTTATTAAATATCCAGTGCACATATATTATATATATCCAGTGCACATACAGTATATATATGTAGTGCACATTTATTAAATATCCAGTGCACATATATTAATTATCCAGTGCACATATATTATATATCCAGTGCACATACAATATATATATCCAGTGCACATTTATTAAATATCCAGTGCACATATATTATATATATCCAGTGCACATACAGTATATATATGCAGTGCACATTTATTAAATATCCAGTGCACATAGATTAAATATCCAGTGCACATATATTATACATTTCCAGTGCACATAAATTAAATTTTCAGTTTACATATATTATATATATCCAGTGCACATATATTAAATATCCAGTGCAGATATATTATATATCCAGTGCACATATATTATATATATATCCAGTGCACATTTATTAAATATCCAGTGCTCATATATTATATATATCCAGTGCACATATATTATATATATCCAGTGCACACATATAATATATATTCAGTGCACATTTATTAAATATCCAGTGCACATATATTATATATATCCAGTGCACATACATTATATATATATGCAGTGCACATTTATTAAATATCCAGTGCACATAGGTTAAATATCCATTGCACATATATTATATATCCAGTGCACATATGTTATATATATCCAGTGCACATTTATTAAATATCCAGTGCACATACATTATATATATCCAGTGCACATACATTATATATATGCAGTGCACATTTATTAAATATCCAGTGCACATATATTAATTATCCAGTGCACATATATTATATATCCAGTGCACATGCATTATATATATCCAGTGCACATATATGATAATTCCAGTGCACATATATTATATATAGCCAGTGCACATATATTAAATATCCAGTGCACATATATTATATATATCCAGTGCACATTTATTAAATATCCAGTGCACATATATTATATATATCCAGTGCACATTTATTAAATATCCAGTGCACATATATTAAATATCCAGTGCACATATATTATATATCCAGTGCACATATATTATATATATCCAGTTCACATATATTATATATATCCAGTGCACATTTATTAAATATCCAGTGCACATATATTTAATATATATGCAGTGCACATTTATTAAATATCCAGTGCACATATATTAAATATCCAGTTCAAATATATTATATATCCAGTGCACATATATTATATATATCCACTGCACATATATTAAATATCCAGTTCAAATATATTATATATCCAGTGCACATATATTATATATATCCAGTGCACATATATTAAATATCCAGTGCACATATATTATATATATCCAGTGCACATATATTATATATATCCAGTGCAAATATATTATTTATATTCAGTGCACATTTATTAAATATCCAGTGTACATATATTTAATATATATGCAGTGCACATTTATTAAATATCCAGTGCACATATATTAAATATCCAGTGCACATATATTATATATCCAGTGCACATACATTATTTATATCCAGTGCACATATATTATACATATCCAATGCACATAAATTAAATTTTCAGTGCACATATATTATATATATCCAGTGCACATATATTAAATATCCAGTACAAATATATTATATATCCAGTGCACATATATTATATATATCCAGTGCACATATATTAAATATCCAGTGCACATATATTAAATATCCAGTGCACATATATTATATATATCCAGTGTACATAAATTAAATTTTCAGTGTACATATATTATATATATCCAGTGCACATATATTAAATATCCAGTGCAAATATATTATATATCCAGTGCACATACATTATATATATGCAGTGCACATTTATTAAATATCCAGTGCACATATATTAAATAACCAGTGCACATATATATCCAGTGCACATACATTATATATATCCAGTGCACATATATTATATATCCAGTGCACATACATTATATATATTCAGTGCACATATATTAAATATCAAGTGCACATACATTATATATATCCAGTGCACATATATTATATTTCAGTGCACATATATTATATATAGCCAGTGCACATTTATTAAATATCCAGTGCACATATATTAAATACCCAGTGCGCATATATTATATATCCAGTGCACATACATTATATATATCCAGTGCACATATATTATACATATCCAGTGCACATAAATTAAATTTTCAGTGCACATGTATTATATATATCCAGTGCACATATATTAAATATCCAGTTCAAATATATTATATATCCAGTGCACATATATTATATATATCCAGTGCACATATATTATATATATCCAGTGCGCATATATTATATATCAAGTGCACATATATTATATATATCCAGTGCGCATATATTATATATCAAGTGCACATATATTATATATATCCAGTCCACATATATTATATATATCCAGTGCACATTTATTAAATATCCAGTGCACATATATTATATATATCCAGTGCACATACATTATATATATGCAGTGCACATTTATTAAATATCCAGTGCACATATATTATATATATCCAGTTCACATTTATTAAATATCCAGTGCACATATATTATATATATCCAGTGCACATATATTATATTTCCAGTGCACATATATTATATATATCCAGTGCACATACATGATATATATGCAGTGCACATATACTAAATATCCAGTGCACATATATTAAATATCCCGTGCACATATATTATATTTCCAGTGCACATATATTATATATAGCCAGTGCACATATATTAAATATCCAGTGGACATATATTATATATATCCAGTGCACATTTATTAAATATCCAGTGCACATATATTATACATATCCAGTGCACATTTATTAAATATCCAGTGCACATATATTAAATATCCAGTGCACATATATTATATATCCAGTGCACATATATTATATATATATATCCAGTGCACATATATTATATATATCCAGTGCACATTTATTAAATATCCAGTGCACATATATTTAATATATATGCAGTGCACATTTATTAAATATCCAGTGCACATATATTAAATATCCAGTGCACATATATTATATATCCAGTGCACATACATTATATATATCCAGTGCACATAAATTATACATATCCAGTGCACATAAATTAAATTTTCAGTGCACATATATTAGATATATCCAGTGCACATATATTAAATATCCAGTACAGATATATTATATATCCAGTGCACATATATTATATATATCCAGTGCACATATATTAAAAATCCAGTGCACACATATTAAATATCCAGTGCTCATATATTATACATATTCAGTGCACATAAATTAAATTTTCAGTGCACATATATTATATATATCCATTGCAAATATATTAAATATCCAGTGCAATTATATTATATATCCAGTGCACATATATTATATATATCCAGTGCACATATATTAAAAATCCAGTGCACACATATTAAATATCCAGTGCACATATATTATACATATCCAGTGCACATAAATTAAATTTTCAGTGCACATATATTATATATATCCAGTGCAAATATATTAAATATCCAGAGCAATTATATTATATATCCAGTGCACATATATTATATATATCCAGTGCACATATATTATATATCCAGTGCACATATGTTCTATATATCCAGTGCACATATATTATATATATCCAGTGCACATTTATTAAATATCCAGTGCTCATATATTATATATATCCAGTGCACATATATTATATATCCAGTGCACATATGTTCTATATATCCAGTGCACATATATTATATATATCCAGTGCACATTTATTAAATATCCAGTGCTCATATATTATATATATCCAGTGCACATATATTATATATATCCAGTGCACATTTATCAAATATCCAGTGCACATATATTATATATCCAGTGCACATACATTATATATATATATGCAGTGCACATTTATTAAATATCCAGTGCACATATATTATATATCCAGTGCACATATATTATATATATCCAGTGCACATATATTATATATATCCAGTGCACATTTATTAAATATCCAGTGCACATATATTATATATATACAGTGCACATACATTATATATATGCAGTGCACATTTATTAAATATCCAGTGCACATGTATTAAATATCCAGTGCACATATATTATATATATTCAGTGCACATATATTAAATATCAAGTGCACATACATTATATATATCCAGAGCACATACATGATAATTCCAGTGCACATATATTATATATAGCCAGTGCACATATATTAAATATCCAGTGCACATATATTATATATATCTAGTGCACTTTTATTAAATATCCAGTGCACATATATTATATATATCCAGTGCACATTTATTAAATATCCAGTGCACATATATTATATATCCAGTGCACATATATTATATATATCCAGTTCACATATATTATATATATCCAGTGCACATTTATTAAATATCCAGTGCACATATATTTAATATATATGCAGTGCACATTTATTAAATATCCAGTGCACATATATTATATATATCCAGTTCACATATATTATATATATCCAGTGCACATTTATTAAATATCCAGTGCACATATATTTAATATATATGCAGTGCACATTTATTAAATATCCAGTGCACATATATTAAATATCCAGTTCAAATATATTATATATCCAGTGCACATATATTATATATATCCACTGCACATATATTAAATATCCAGTTCAAATATATTATATATCCAGTGCACATATATTATATATATCCAGTGCACATATATTAAATATCCAGTGCACATATATTATATATATCCAGTGCACATATATTATATATATCCAGTGCAAATATATTATTTATATTCAGTGCACATTTATTAAATATCCAGTGTACATATATTTAATATATATGCAGTGCACATTTATTAAATATCCAGTGCACATATATTAAATATCCAGTGCACATATATTATATATCCAGTGCACATACATTATTTATATCCAGTGCACATATATTATACATATCCAATGCACATAAATTAAATTTTCAGTGCACATATATTATATATATCCAGTGCACATATATTAAATATCCAGTACAAATATATTATATATCCAGTGCACATATATTATATATATCCAGTGCACATATATTAAATATCCAGTGCACATATATTAAATATCCAGTGCACATATATTATATATATCCAGTGTACATAAATTAAATTTTCAGTGCACATATATTATATATATCCAGTGCACATATATTAAATATCCAGTGCAAATATATTATATATCCAGTGCACATACATTATATATATGCAGTGCACATTTATTAAATATCCAGTGCACATATATTAAATAACCAGTGCACATATATATCCAGTGCACATACATTATATATATCCAGTGCACATATATTATATATCCAGTGCACATACATTATATATATTCAGTGCACATATATTAAATATCAAGTGCACATACATTATATATATCCAGTGCACATATATTATATTTCAGTGCACATATATTATATATAGCCAGTGCACATTTATTAAATATCCAGTGCACATATATTAAATATCCAGTGCGCATATATTATATATCCAGTGCACATATATTATATATATCCAGTGCACATATATTATATATATAATGTGCGCATTTATTAAATATCCAGTGCACATATATTTAATATATATGCAGTGCACATTTATTAAATATCCAGTGCACATATATTAAATATCCAGTGCACATATATTATATATCCAGTGCACATACATTATATATATCCAGTGCACATATATTATACATATCCAGTGCACATAAATTAAATTTTCAGTGCACATATATTATATATATCCAGTGCACATATATTAAATATCCAGTTCAAATATATTATATATCCAGTGCACATATATTATATATATCCAGTGCGCATATATTATATATCAAGTGCACATATATTATATATATCCAGTGCGCATATATTATATATCAAGTGCACATATATTATATATATCCAGTCCACATATATTATATATATCCAGTGCACATTTATTAAATATCCAGTGCACATATATTATATATATCCAGTGCACATACATTATATATATGCAGTGCACATTTATTAAATATCCAGTGCACATATATTATATATATCCAGTTCACATTTATTAAATATCCAGTGCACATATATTATATATATCCAGTGCACATATATTATATTTCCAGTGCACATATATTATATATATCCAGTGCACATACATGATATATATGCAGTGCACATATACTAAATATCCAGTGCACATATATTAAATATCCCGTGCACATATATTATATATCCAGTGCACATACATTATATATATCCAGTGCACATATATTATATTTCCAGTGCACATATATTATATATAGCCAGTGCACATATATTAAATATCCAGTGGACATATATTATATATATCCAGTGCACATTTATTAAATATCCAGTGCACATATATTATACATATCCAGTGCACATTTATTAAATATCCAGTGCACATATATTAAATATCCAGTGCACATATATTATATATCCAGTGCACATATATTATATATATATATCCAGTGCACATATATTATATATATCCAGTGCACATTTATTAAATATCCAGTGCACATATATTTAATATATATGCAGTGCACATTTATTAAATATCCAGTGCACATATATTAAATATCCAGTGCACATATATTATATATCCAGTGCACATACATTATATATATCCAGTGCACATAAATTATACATATCCAGTGCACATAAATTAAATTTTCAGTGCACATATATTAGATATATCCAGTGCACATATATTAAATATCCAGTACAGATATATTATATATCCAGTGCACATATATTATATATATCCAGTGCACATATATTAAAAATCCAGTGCACACATATTAAATATCCAGTGCTCATATATTATACATATTCAGTGCACATAAATTAAATTTTCAGTGCACATATATTATATATATCCATTGCAAATATATTAAATATCCAGTGCAATTATATTATATATCCAGTGCACATATATTATATATATCCATTGCACATATATTAAAAATCCAGTGCACACATATTAAATATCCAGTGCACATATATTATACATATCCAGTGCACATAAATTAAATTTTCAGTGCACATATATTATATATATCCAGTGCAAATATATTAAATATCCAGAGCAATTATATTATATATCCAGTGCACATATATTATATATATCCAGTGCACATATATTATATATCCAGTGCACATATGTTCTATATATCCAGTGCACATATATTATATATATCCAGTGCACATTTATTAAATATCCAGTGCTCATATATTATATATATCCAGTGCACATATATTATATATCCAGTGCACATATGTTCTATATATCCAGTGCACATATATTATATATATCCAGTGCACATTTATTAAATATCCAGTGCTCATATATTATATATATCCAGTGCACATATATTATATATATCCAGTGCACATTTATCAAATATCCAGTGCACATATATTATATATCCAGTGCACATACATTATATATATATATGCAGTGCACATTTATTAAATATCCAGTGCACATATATTATATATCCAGTGCACATATATTATATATATCCAGTGCACATATATTATATATATCCAGTGCACATTTATTAAATATCCAGTGCACATATATTATATATATACAGTGCACATACATTATATATATGCAGTGCACATTTATTAAATATCCAGTGCACATGTATTAAATATCCAGTGCACATATATTATATATATTCAGTGCACATATATTAAATATCAAGTGCACATACATTATATATATCCAGTGCACATACATGATAATTCCAGTGCACATATATTATATATAGCCAGTGCACATATATTAAATATCCAGTGCACATATATTATATATATCTAGTGCACTTTTATTAAATATCCAGTGCACATATATTATATATATCCAGTGCACATTTATTAAATATCCAGTGCACATATATTATATATCCAGTGCACATATATTATATATATCCAGTTCACATATATTATATATATCCAGTGCACATTTATTAAATATCCAGTGCACATATATTTAATATATATGCAGTGCACATTTATTAAATATCCAGTGCACATATATTATATATCCAGTGCACATACATTATATATATCCAGTGCACATATATTATACATATCCAATGCACATAAATTAAATTTTCAGTGCACATATATTATATATATCCAGTGCACATATATTAAATATCCAGTACAGATATATTATATATCCAGTGCACATATATTATATATATCCAGTGCACATATATTAAATATCCAGTGCACATATATTAAATATCCAGTGCACATAAATTAAATTTTCAGTGCACATATATTATATATATCCAGTGCACATATATTAAATATCCAGTTTAAATATATTATATATCCAGTGCACATATACTATACATATCCAGTGCACATAAATTAAATTTTCAGTGCACATATATTATATATCCAGTGCACATACATTATATATATCAAGTGCACATATATTATATTTCCAGTGCACATATATTATATATCCAGTGCACATACATTATATATATCCAGTGCACATATAATATATTTCCAGTGCACATATATTAAATATCTAATGCACATATATTATACATATCCAGTGCACGTATATTAAAAATCCAATGCACATATATTATACATATCCAGTGCAGATATATTAAATATCCAGTGCACATATATTAAATATCCAATGCACATATATTATACATATCCAGTGCACATATATTAAATATCCAGTGCACATATATTATATATACAGTGCACATACATTATATATATCAAGTGCACAAATATTATATTTCCAGTGCACATATATTATATATCCAGTGCACATACATTATATATATCCAGTGCACATATATTATATTTCCAGTGCACATATATTATATATATCCAGTGCACATATATTATATATATCCAGTGCACATTTTTTAAATATCCAGTGCACATATATTATATATATCCAGTGCACATATATTATATATATCCAGTGCACATACATTATATATATGCAGTGCACATTTATTAAACATCCAGTGCACATATAATAAATATCCAGTGCACATATATTATATATCCAGTGCACATACATTACATATATCCAGTGCACATATATTAAATATCCAGTGCACATATATTATATATATCCAGTGCACATATATTATATTTACAGTGCACATATATTAAATATCCAATGCACATATATTATACATATCCAGTGCACATATATTAAAAATCCAATGCACATACATTATACATATCCAGTGCAGATATATTAAATATCCAGTGCACATATATTAAATATCCAGTGCACATATATTAAATATCCAATGCACATATATTATACATATCCAGTGCACATATATTAAATATCCAGTGCACATATATTATATATACAGTGCACATACATTATATATATCAAGTGCACATATATTATATTTCCAGTGCACATATATTACATATCCAGTGAACAAACATTATATATATCCAGTGCACATATATTATATTTCCAGTGCACATATATTATATATATCCAGTGCCCATATATTAAATATCAAGTGCACATATATTATATATCCAGTGCACATATATTATATATATCCAGTGCACATTTGTTAAATATCCAGTGCACATATATTATATATATCTAGTGCACATACATTATATATATATATATATATATATATATATATATATGCAATGCACATTTATTAAATATCCAGTGCACATATACTAAATATCCAGTGCACATATATTATATATATCCAGTGCACATATATATATCCAGTGCACATACATTATATATATGCAGTGCACATATATTAAATATCCAGTGCACATATATTATATATATCCAGTGCACATATATTAAATATCCAGTGCACATATATTAAATATCCAGTGCACATATATTATACATATCCAGTGCACATATATTTTACATTTCCAGTGCACATAAATTAAATTTTCAGTTTACATATATTATATATATCCAGTGCACATATATTATATATCCAGTGCAGATATATTATATATCCAGTGCACATATATTATATATATATCCAGTGCACATTTATTAAATATCCAGTGCTCATATATTATATATATCAAGTGCACATATATTATATATATCCAGTGCACACATATAATATATATTCAGTGCACATTTATTAAAAATCCAGTGCACATATATTATATATATCCAGTGCACATACATTATATATATATATATATATATATATATATATATATATATATATATATGCAGTGCACATTTATTAAATATCCAGTGCACATAGGTTAAATATCCATTGCACATATATTATATATCCAGTGCACATATGTTATATATATCCAGTGCACATTTATTAAATATCCAGTGCACATACATTATATATATCCAGTGCACATACATTATATATATGCAGTGCACATTTATTAAATATCCAGTGCACATATATTAATTATCCAGTGCACATATATTATATATCCAGTGCACATGCATTATATATATCCAGTGCACATATATGATAATTCCAGTGCACATTTATTAAATATCCAGTGCACATATATTATATATATCCAGTGCACATTTATTAAATATCCAGTGCACATATATTATATATATCCCGTGCACATATATTATATATATCCAGTGCACATTTATTAAATATCCAGTGCACATATATTATATATATCCAGTGCACATATATTATATTTACAGTGCACATATATTAAATATCCAATGCACATATATTATACATATCCAGTGCACATATATTAAAAATCCAATGCACATACATTATACATATCCAGTGCAGATATATTAAATATCCAGTGCACATATATTAAATATCCAGTGCACATATATTAAATATCCAATGCACATATATTATACATATCCAGTGCACATATATTAAATATCCAGTGCACATATATTATATATACAGTGCACATACATTATATATATCAAGTGCACATATATTATATTTCCAGTGCACATATATTACATATCCAGTGAACAAACATTATATATATCCAGTGCACATATATTATATTTCCAGTGCACATATATTATATATATCCAGTGCCCATATATTAAATATCAAGTGCACATATATTATATATCCAGTGCACATATATTATATATATCCAGTGCACATTTGTTAAATATCCAGTGCACATATATTATATATATCTAGTGCACATACATTATATATATATATATATATATATATATATATATATATGCAATGCACATTTATTAAATATCCAGTGCACATATACTAAATATCCAGTGCACATATATTATATATATCCAGTGCACATATATATATCCAGTGCACATACATTATATATATGCAGTGCACATATATTAAATATCCAGTGCACATATATTATATATATCCAGTGCACATATATTAAATATCCAGTGCACATATATTAAATATCCAGTGCACATATATTATACATATCCAGTGCACATATATTTTACATTTCCAGTGCACATAAATTAAATTTTCAGTTTACATATATTATATATATCCAGTGCACATATATTATATATCCAGTGCAGATATATTATATATCCAGTGCACATATATTATATATATATCCAGTGCACATTTATTAAATATCCAGTGCTCATATATTATATATATCAAGTGCACATATATTATATATATCCAGTGCACACATATAATATATATTCAGTGCACATTTATTAAAAATCCAGTGCACATATATTATATATATCCAGTGCACATACATTATATATATATATATATATATATATATATATATATATATATATATGCAGTGCACATTTATTAAATATCCAGTGCACATAGGTTAAATATCCATTGCACATATATTATATATCCAGTGCACATATGTTATATATATCCAGTGCACATTTATTAAATATCCAGTGCACATACATTATATATATCCAGTGCACATACATTATATATATGCAGTGCACATTTATTAAATATCCAGTGCACATATATTAATTATCCAGTGCACATATATTATATATCCAGTGCACATGCATTATATATATCCAGTGCACATATATGATAATTCCAGTGCACATTTATTAAATATCCAGTGCACATATATTATATATATCCAGTGCACATTTATTAAATATCCAGTGCACATATATTATATATATCCCGTGCACATATATTATATATATCCAGTGCACATTTATTAAATATCCAGTGCACATATATTATATATATCCAGTGCACATTTATTAAATATCCAGTGCACATATATTAAATATCCAGTGCACATATATTATATATCCAGTGCACATATATTATATATATCCAGTTCACATATATTATATATATCCAGTGCACATTTATTAAATATCCAGTGCACATATATTTAATATATATGCAGTGCACATTTATTAAATATCCAGTGCACATATATTAAATATCCAGTGCACATATATTTTATATCCAGTGCACATACATTATATATATCCAGTGCACATATATTATATTTACAGTGCACATATATTAAATATCCAATGCACATATATTATACATATCCAGTGCACATATATTAAAAATCCAATGCACATACATTATACATATCCAGTGCAGATATATTAAATATCCAGTGCACATATATTAAATATCCAGTGCACATATATTAAATATCCAGTGCACATATATTATATATACAGTGCACATACATTATATATATCAAGTGCACATATATTATATTTCCAGTGCACATATATTACATATCCAGTGAACAAACATTATATATATCCAGTGCACATATATTATATTTCCAGTGCACATATATTATATATATCCAGTGCCCATATATTAAATATCAAGTGCACATATATTATATATCCAGTGCACATATATTATATATATCCAGTGCACATTTGTTAAATATCCAGTGCACATATATTATATATATCTAGTGCACATACATTATATATATATATATATATATATATATATATGCAGTGCACATTTATTAAATATCCAGTGCACATATACTAAATATCCAGTGCACATATATTATATATATCCAGTGCACATATATATATCCAGTGCACATAAATTATATATATGCAGTGCACATATATTAAATATCCAGTGCACATATATTATATATATCCAGTGCACATATATTAAATATCCAGCGCACATATATTATATATCCAGTGCACATACATTACATATATCCAGTGCACATATATTAAATATCCAGTGCACATATATTATATATATCCAGTTCACATATATTAAATATCCAGTGCACATATATTATATATATCCAGTGCACATTTATTAAATATCCAGTGCACATATATATATCCAGTTTACGTATATTATATATATCCAGTGCACATTTACAAAATATCCAGTGCACATATATATATATATCCAGTTTACGTATATTATATATATCCAGTGCACATTTATTAAATATCCAGTGCACATATATTATATTTATCCAGTGCACATATATTATATATATCCAGTGCACATTTATTAAATATCCAGTGCACATATATTATATATATCCAGTGCACATACATTATATATATGCAATGCACATTTATTAAATATCCAGTGCACTTATATTAAATATCCAGTGCACATATATTATACATATCCAGTGTACATATATTTTACATTTTCAGTGCACATAAATTAAATTTTCAGTTTACATATATTATATATATATATCCAGTGCACATATATTAAATATCCAGTGCAGATATATTATATATCCAGTGCACATATATTATATATATCCAGTGCACATATATTAAATATCCAGTGCACATATATTAAATATCCAGTGCACATATATTAAATTTTCAGTTTACATATATTATATATATCCAGTGCACATATATTAAATATCCAGTGCAGATATATTATATATCCAGTGCACATATATTATATATATATCCAGTGCACATTTATTAAATATCCATTGCACATATATTATATATCCAGTGCACATATGTTATATATATCCAGTGCACATTTATTAAATATCCAGTGCACATACATTATATATATCCAGTGCACATACATTATATATATGCAGTGCACATTTATTATTTATCCAGTGCACATAGATTAAATATCCAGTGCACATATATTAAATATCCAGTGCACATACATGATATATATCCAGTGCACATACATTATATATATGCAGTGCACATTTATTAAATATCCAGTGCACATATATTAATTATCCAGTGCACATATATTATATATCCAGTGCACATGCATTATATATATCCAGTGCACATTTATTAAATATCCAGTGCACATATATTATATATATCCAGTGCACATACAGTATATATATGCAGTGCACATTTATTAAATATCCAGTGCACATATATTATATATCCAGTGCACATATATTAAATATCCAGTGCACATAAATTAAATTTTCAGTGCACACATATTATATATCCAGTGCACATACATTATATATATCAAGTGCACATATACTATATCCAGTGCACATACATTATATATATCCAGTGCACATACATTATATATATGCAGTGCACATTTATTAAATATCCAGTGCACATATATTAATTATCCAGTGCACATATATTATAAATCCAGTGCACATGCATTATATATATCCAGTGCACATATATGATAATTCCAGTGCACATATATTATATATAGCCAGTGCACATATATTAAATATCCAGTGCACATATATTATATATATCCAGTGCACATTTATTAAATATCCAGTGCACATATATTATATATATCCAGTGCACATTTATTAAATATCCAGTGCACATATAATAAATATCCAGTGCACATATATTATATATCCAGTGCACATAAATTATATATATATCCAGTGCACATATATTATACATATCCAATGCACATAAATTAAATTTTCAGTGCACATATATTATACATATCCAGTGCACATATATTAAATATCCAGTGCACATATATTAAATATCCAGTGCACATATATTATACATATCCAGTGCACATAAATTAAATTTTCAGTGCACATATATTATATATCCAGTGCACATACATTATATATATCAAGTGCACATATATTATATTTCCAGTGCACATATATTATATATCCAGTGCACATACATTATATATATCCAATGCACATATATTATATTTACAGTGCACATATATTAAATATCCAATGCATATATATTATACATATCCAGTGCACATATATTAAAAATCCAATGCACATATATTATACATATCCAGTGCAGATATATTAAATATCCATTGCACATATATTTAATATCCAGTGCACATATATTAAATATCCAATGCACATATATTATACATATCCAGTGCACATATATTAAATATCCAGTGCACATATATTATATATACAGTGCACATACATTATATATATCAAGTGCACATATATTATATTTCCAGTGCACATATATTATATTTCCAGTGCACATATATTTAATATCCAGTGCACATATATTAAATATCCAATGCACATATATTATACATATCCAGTGCACATATATTAAATATCCAGTGCACATATATTATATATACAGTGCACATACATTATATATATCAAGTGCACATATATTATATTTCCAGTGCACATATATTATATATCCAGTGCACATACATTATATATATCCAGTGCACATATATTATATTTCCAGTGCACACATATTATATATATCCAGTGCCCATATATTAAATATCAAGTGCACATATATTATATATCCAGTGCACATATATTATATATATCCAGTGCACATTTTTTAAATATCCAGTGCACATATATTATATATATCTAGTGCACATACATTATATATATATATATATATATATATATATATATATAATCAGTGCACATTTATTAAATATCCAGTGCACATATACTAAATATCCAGTGCACATATATTATATATATCCAGTGCACATATATTATATATATGCAGTGCACATACATTATATATATGCAGTGCACATTTATTAAACATCCAGTGCACATATATTAAATATCCAGTGCACATATATTATATATCCAGTGCACATACATTACATATATCCAGTGCACATATATTAAATATCCAGTGCACATATATTATATATATCCAGTGCACATATATAAAATATCCAGTGCACATATATTATATATATCCAGTGCACATTTATTAAATATCCAGTGCACATATATATATCCAGTTTACGTATATTATATATATCCAGTGCACATTTACAAAATATCCAGTGCACATATATATATCAAGTTTACGTATATTATATATATCCAGTGCACATTTATTAAATATCCAGTGCACATATATTATATTTATCCAGTGCACATACATTATATATATGCAGTGCACATTTATTAAATATCCAGTGCACTTATATTAAATATCCAGTGCACATATATTATATATATCCAGTGCACATTTATTAAATATCCAGTGCACATATATTATATATATCCAGTGCACATACATTATATATATGCAGTGCACATTTATTAAATATCCAGTGCACTTATATTAAATATCCAGTGCACATATATTATACATATCCAGTGTACATATATTTTACATTTCCAGTGCACATAAATTAAATTTTCAGTTTACCTATATTATATATATATAACCAGTGCACATATATTAAATATCCAGTGCAGATACATTATATATCCAGTGCACATATATTATATATATCCAGTGCACATATATTAAATATCCAGTGCACATATATTATATATAGCCAGTGCACATATATTAAATATCCAGTGCACATATATTATATATATCCAGTGCACATTTATTAAATATCCAGTGCTCATATATTATATATATCCAGTGCACATTTATTAAATATCCAGTGCACATATATTAAATATCCAGTGCACATATATTATATATCCAGTGCACATATATTATATATATCCAGTGCACATTTATTAAATATCCAGTGCACATATATTTAATACATATGCAGTGCACATTTATTAAATATCCAGTGCTGATATATTATATATATCCAGTGCACATATATTTTTCATTTCCAGTGCACATAAATTAAATTTTCAGTTTACATATATTATATATATCCAGTGCACATATATTAAATATCCAGTGCAGATATATTATATATCCAGTGCACATATATTATATATATATCCAGTGCACATTTATTAAATATCCAGTGCTCATATATTATATATATCCAGTGCACATATATTATATATATCCAGTGCACACATATAATATATATTAAGTGCCCATTTATTAAATATCCAGTGCACATTTATTAAATATCCAGTGCACTTATATCAAATATCCAGTGCACATATATTATATATATCCAGTGCACATTTATTAAATATCCAGTGCACATATATTATATATATCCAGTGCACATACAATATATATATGCAGTGCACATTTATTAAATATCCAGTGCACTTATATTAAATATCCAGTGCACATATATTATACATATCCAGTGCACATATATTTTACATTTCCAGTGCACATAAATTAAATTTTCAGTTTACATATATTATATATATCCAGTGCACATATATTAAATATCCAGTGCAGATATATTATATATCTAGTGCACATTTATTAAATATCCAGTGCTCATATATTATATATATCCAGTGCACATATATTATATATATCCAGTGCACACATATAATATATATTCAGTGCACATTTATTAAATATCCAGTGCACATATATTATATATATCCAGTGCACATACATTATATATATATGCAGTGCACATTTATTAAATATCCAGTGCACATATATTAAATATCCAGTGCACATATATTAAATATCCAATGCACATATATTATACATATTCAGTGCACATGTATTAAATATCCAGTGCTCATATATTATATATATCCAGTGCACATTTATTAAATATCCAGTGCACATACATTATATATATATCCAGTGCACATACATTATATATATGCAGTGCACATTTATTAATTGTCCAGTGCACATAGATTAAATATCCAGTGCACATATATTAAATATCCAGTGCACATACATTATATATATCCAGTTCACATACATTATATATATGCAGTGCACATTTATTAAATATCCAGTGCACATATATAAATTATCCAGTGCACATATATTATATATCCAGTGCACATACATTATATATATCCAGTGCACATTTATTAAATATCCAGTGCACATATATTATATATATCCAGTGCACATACAGTATATATATGTAGTGCACATTTATTAAATATCCAGTGCACATATATTAATTATCCAGTGCACATATATTATATATCCAGTGCACATACAATATATATATCCAGTGCACATTTATTAAATATCCAGTGCACATATATTATATATATCCAGTGCACATACAGTATATATATGCAGTGCACATTTATTAAATATCCAGTGCACATAGATTAAATATCCAGTGCACATATATTATACATTTCCAGTGCACATAAATTAAATTTTCAGTTTACATATATTATATATATTCAGTGCACATATATTAAATATCCAGTGCAGATATATTATATATCCAGTGCACATATATTATATATATATCCAGTGCACATTTATTAAATATCCAGTGCTCATATATTATATATATCCAGTGCACATATATTATATATATCCAGTGCACACATATAATATATATTCAGTGCACATTTATTAAATATCCAGTGCACATATATTATATATATCCAGTGCACATACATTATATATATATGCAGTGCACATTTATTAAATATCCAGTGCACATAGGTTAAATATCCATTGCACATATATTATATATCCAGTGCACATATGTTATATATATCCAGTGCACATTTATTAAATATCCAGTGCACATACATTATATATATCCAGTGCACATACATTATATATATGCAGTGCACATTTATTAAATATCCAGTGCACATATATTAATTATCCAGTGCACATATATTATATATCCAGTGCACATGCATTATATATATCCAGTGCACATATGTGATAATTCCAGTGCACATATATTATATATAGCCAGTGCACATATATTAAATATCCAGTGCACATATATTATATATATCCAGTGCACATTTATTAAATATCCAGTGCACATATATTATATATATCCAGTGCACATTTATTAAATATCCAGTGCACATATATTAAATATCCAGTGCACATATATTATATATCCAGTGCACATATATTATATATATCCAGTTCACATATATTATATATATCCAGTGCACATTTATTAAATATCCAGTGCACATATATTTAATATATATGCAGTGCACATTTATTAAATATCCAGTGCACATATATTAAATATCCAGTTCAAATATATTATATATCCAGTGCACATATATTATATATATCCACTGCACATATATTAAATATCCAGTTCAAATATATTATATATCCAGTGCACATATATTATATATATCCAGTGCACATATATTAAATATCCAGTGCACATATATTATATATATCCAGTGCACATATATTATATATATCCAGTGCAAATATATTATTTATATTCAGTGCACATTTATTAAATATCCAGTGTACATATATTTAATATATATGCAGTGCACATTTATTAAATATCCAGTGCACATATATTAAATATCCAGTGCACATATATTATATATCCAGTGCACATACATTATTTATATCCAGTGCACATATATTATACATATCCAATGCACATAAATTAAATTTTCAGTGCACATATATTATATATATCCAGTGCACATATATTAAATATCCAGTACAAATATATTATATATCCAGTGCACATATATTATATATATCCAGTGCACATATATTAAATATCCAGTGCACATATATTAAATATCCAGTGCACATATATTATATATATCCAGTGTACATAAATTAAATTTTCAGTGCACATATATTATATATATCCAGTGCACATATATTAAATATCCAGTGCAAATATATTATATATCCAGTGCACATACATTATATATATGCAGTGCACATTTATTAAATATCCAGTGCACATATATTAAATAACCAGTGCACATATATATCCAGTGCACATACATTATATATATCCAGTGCACATATATTATATATCCAGTGCACATACATTATATATATTCAGTGCACATATATTAAATATCAAGTGCACATACATTATATATATCCAGTGCACATATATTATATTTCAGTGCACATATATTATATATAGCCAGTGCACATTTATTAAATATCCAGTGCACATATATTAAATATCCAGTGCGCATATATTATATATCCAGTGCACATATATTATATATATCCAGTGCACATATATTATATATATAATGTGCGCATTTATTAAATATCCAGTGCACATATATTTAATATATATGCAGTGCACATTTATTAAATATCCAGTGCACATATATTAAATATCCAGTGCACATATATTATATATCCAGTGCACATACATTATATATATCCAGTGCACATATATTATACATATCCAGTGCACATAAATTAAATTTTCAGTGCACATATATTATATATATCCAGTGCACATATATTAAATATCCAGTTCAAATATATTATATATCCAGTGCACATATATTATATATATCCAGTGCGCATATATTATATATCAAGTGCACATATATTATATATATCCAGTGCGCATATATTATATATCAAGTGCACATATATTATATATATCCAGTCCACATATATTATATATATCCAGTGCACATTTATTAAATATCCAGTGCACATATATTATATATATCCAGTGCACATACATTATATATATGCAGTGCACATTTATTAAATATCCAGTGCACATATATTATATATATCCAGTTCACATTTATTAAATATCCAGTGCACATATATTATATATATCCAGTGCACATATATTATATTTCCAGTGCACATATATTATATATATCCAGTGCACATACATGATATATATGCAGTGCACATATACTAAATATCCAGTGCACATATATTAAATATCCCGTGCACATATATTATATATCCAGTGCACATACATTATATATATCCAGTGCACATATATTATATTTCCAGTGCACATATATTATATATAGCCAGTGCACATATATTAAATATCCAGTGCACATATATTATATATATCCAGTGCACATTTATTAAATATCCAGTGCACATATATTATACATATCCAGTGCACATTTATTAAATATCCAGTGCACATATATTAAATATCCAGTGCACATATATTATATATCCAGTGCACATATATTATATATATATCCAGTGCACATATATTATATATATCCAGTGCACATTTATTAAATATCCAGTGCACATATATTTAATATATATGCAGTGCACATTTATTAAATATCCAGTGCACATATATTAAATATCCAGTGCACATATATTATATATCCAGTGCACATACATTATATATATCCAGTGCACATAAATTATACATATCCAGTGCACATAAATTAAATTTTCAGTGCACATATATTAGATATATCCAGTGCACATATATTAAATATCCAGTACAGATATATTATATATCCAGTGCACATATATTATATATATCCAGTGCACATATATTAAAAATCCAGTGCACACATATTAAATATCCAGTGCTCATATATTATACATATTCAGTGCACATAAATTAAATTTTCAGTGCACATATATTATATATATCCATTGCAAATATATTAAATATCCAGTGCAATTATATTATATATCCAGTGCACATATATTATATATATCCAGTGCACATATATTAAAAATCCAGTGCACACATATTAAATATCCAGTGCACATATATTATACATATCCAGTGCACATAAATTAAATTTTCAGTGCACATATATTATATATATCCAGTGCAAATATATTAAATATCCAGAGCAATTATATTATATATCCAGTGCACATATATTATATATATCCAGTGCACATATATTATATATCCAGTGCACATATGTTCTATATATCCAGTGCACATATATTATATATATCCAGTGCACATTTATTAAATATCCAGTGCTCATATATTATATATATCCAGTGCACATATATTATATATCCAGTGCACATATGTTCTATATATCCAGTGCACATATATTATATATATCCAGTGCACATTTATTAAATATCCAGTGCTCATATATTATATATATCCAGTGCACATATATTATATATATCCAGTGCACATTTATCAAATATCCAGTGCACATATATTATATATCCAGTGCACATATATTATATATATCCAGTGCACATATATTATATATATCCAGTGCACATTTATTAAATATCCAGTGCACATATATTATATATATACAGTGCACATACATTATATATATGCAGTGCACATTTATTAAATATCCAGTGCACATGTATTAAATATCAAGTGCACATACATTATATATATCCAGTGCACATACATGATAATTCCAGTGCACATATATTATATATAGCCAGTGCACATATATTAAATATCCAGTGCACATATATTATATATATCTAGTGCACTTTTATTAAATATCCAGTGCACATATATTATATATATCCAGTGCACATTTATTAAATATCCAGTGCACATATATTATATATCCAGTGCACATATATTATATATATCCAGTTCACATATATTATATATATCCAGTGCACATTTATTAAATATCCAGTGCACATATATTTAATATATATGCAGTGCACATTTATTAAATATCCAGTGCACATATATTATATATCCAGTGCACATACATTATATATATCCAGTGCACATATATTATACATATCCAATGCACATAAATTAAATTTTCAGTGCACATATATTATATATATCCAGTGCACATATATTAAATATCCAGTACAGATATATTATATATCCAGTGCACATATATTATATATATCCAGTGCACATATATTAAATATCTAGTGCACATATATTAAATATCCAGTGCACATATATTATATATATCCAGTGCACATTTATTAAATATCCAGTGCTCATATATTATATATATCCAGTGCACATATATTATATATATCCAGTGCATATTTATTAAATATCCAGTGCACATATATTATATATCCAGTG
The DNA here is from genome assembly GCF_031893055.1 of Leptodactylus fuscus. Classification (NCBI taxonomy): domain Eukaryota; kingdom Metazoa; phylum Chordata; class Amphibia; order Anura; family Leptodactylidae; genus Leptodactylus; species Leptodactylus fuscus. The sequence continues at coordinate 105,371 of NW_027440422.1, forward strand.
CAAATACATTATATATATATGCAGTGCACATTTATTAAATATCCAGTGCACATATATTATATATCCAGTGCACATATATTATATATATCCAGTGCACATATATTATATATATCCAGTGCACATTTATTAAATATCCAGTGCACATATATTATATATATACAGTGCAAATACATTATATATATGCAGTGCACATTTATTAAATATCCAGTGCACATGTATTAAATATCCAGTGCACATATATTATATATATTCAGTGCACATATATTAAATATCAAGTGCACATACATTATATATATCCAGTGCACATACATGATAATTCCAGTGCACATATATTATATATAGCCAGTGCACATATATTAAATATCCAGTGCACATATATTATATATATCCAGTGCACATTTATTAAATATCCAGTGCACATATATTATATATCCAGTGCACATACATTATATATATCCAGTGCACATATATTATACATATCCAATGCACATAAATTAAATTTTCAGTGCACATATATTATATATATCCAGTGCACATATATTAAATATCCAGTACAGATATATTATATATCCAGTGCACATATATTATATATATCCAGTGCACATATATTAAATATCCAGTGCACATATATTAAATATCCAGTGCACATAAATTAAATTTTCAGTGCACATATATTATATATATCCAGTGCACATATATTAAATATCCAGTTTAAATATATTATATATCCAGTGCACATATACTATACATATCCAGTGCACATAAATTAAATTTTCAGTGCACATATATTATATATCCAGTGCACATACATTATATATATCAAGTGCACATATATTATATTTCCAGTGCACATATATTATATATCCAGTGCACATACATTATATATATCCAGTGCACATATAATATATTTCCAGTGCACATATATTAAATATCTAATGCACATATATTATACATATCCAGTGCACGTATATTAAAAATCCAATGCACATATATTATACATATCCAGTGCAGATATATTAAATATCCAGTGCACATATATTAAATATCCAATGCACATATATTATACATATCCAGTGCACATATATTAAATATCCAGTGCACATATATTA
>NW_027440423.1:0-15000 GCF_031893055.1 Leptodactylus fuscus
TCCCTCCTCCTCCCTCTCCTGCTCCTCGTTCTCCTCCCTCTCCTGCTCCTCCTCCTCTCCTCGCCCTCCTCCCTCTCCTGCTCCTCGTTCTCCTCCTCCCTATCCTGCTCCTCGTTCTCCTCCTCCCTCTCATTCTCCTCCTCCTCCCTCCCTGCTCCTCGTTCTCCTCCTCCCTCTCCTGCTCCTCGCCCTCCTCCTCCCTCTCCTGCTCCTCGCCCTCCTCCTCCCTCTCCTGCTCCTCGCCCTCCTCCTCCTGCTCCTCGCCCTCCTGCTCCTCGCCCTCCTGCTCCTCGTTCTCCTCCTCCCTCTCCTGCTCCTCGTTCTCCTCCCTCTCCTGCTCCTCCGCCCTCCTCCTGCTCCTCGTCTCCTCCTCCCTCTCCTGCTCCTCACCCTCCTCCCTCTCCTGCTCTCCTCCCTCTCCTGCTCCTCGCCCTCCTCCTCCCTCTCCTGCTCCTCGCCCTCCTCCTCCCTCTCCTGCTCCTCACCCTCCTCCCTCTCCTGCTCCTCCTCCCTCTCCTGCTCCTCGCCCTCCTCCTCCCTCTCCTGCTCCTCGCCCTCCACCTCCCTCTCTTGTTCCTCGCCCTCCTCCCTCTCCTGCTCCTCGCCCTGCTCCCTCTCCTGCTCCTCGCCCTCCTCCCTCTCCTCGCCCTCCTCCCTCTCCTCGCCCTCCTCCCTCTCCTCGCCCTCCTCCCTCTCACTGCTTCTCGTTCTCCTCCTCCCTCTCCTCGTTCTCCTGCTCCTCGTTCTCCTCCCTCTCCTCGTTCTCCTCCCTCTCCTCGTTCCTCGCCCTCCTCCTCCCTCTCCTGCTCCTCGTTCTCCTCCTCCTCTCCTGCTCCTCGTTCTCCTCCCTCTCCTGCTCCTCCGCCCTCCTCCTGCTCCTCGTTCTCCTCCTCCCTCTCCTGCTCCTCACCCTCCTCCCTCTCCTGCTCCTCCTCCCTCTCCTGCTCCTCGCCCTCCTCCTCCCTCTCCTGCTCCTCGCCCTCCTCCTCCCTCTCCTGCTCCTCGCCCTCCTCCCTCTCCTGCTCCTCCTCCCTCTCCTGCTCCTCGCCCTCCTCCTCCCTCTCCTGCTCCTCGCCCTCCACCTCCCTCTCCTGTTCCTCGCCCTCCTCCCTCTCCTGCTCCTCGCCCTGCTCCCTCTCCTGCTCCTCGCCCTCCTCCCTCTCCTCGCCCTCCTCCCTCTCCTCGCCCTCCTCCCTCTCCTCGCCCTCCTCCCTCTCCTGCTTCTCGTTCTCCTCCTCCCTCTCCTCGTTCTCCTCCTCCCTCTCCTCGTTCTCCTCGCCCTCCTCCTCCCTCTCCTGCTCCTCGTTCTTCTCCTCCCTCTCCTGCTCCTCGTTCTCCTCCTCCCTCTCCTCGCCCTCCTCCCTCTCCTGCTCCTCGTTCTCCTCCTCACTCTCCTGCTCCTCGTTGTCCTCCTCCTCACTCTCCTGCTCCTCGTAGTCCTCCTCACTCTCCTGCTCCTCGTAGTCCTCCTCCTCCCTCTCCTGCTCCTCGTTCTCCTCCCCCCTCTCCTGCTCCTCGTTCTCCTCCCTCTCCTGCTCCTCGCCCTCCTCCTCCCTCTCCTGCTTCTCGTTCTCCTCCTCCCTCTCCTGCTCCTCGTTCTCCTGCTCCTCGTTCTCCTCCTCCCTCTCCTGCTCCTCGCCCTCCTCCTCCCTCTCCTGCTCCTCTTCACTCTCCTGCACCTCGCCCTCCTCCTCCCTCTCCTGCTCCTCTTCACTCTCCTGCACCTCGCCCTCCTCCTCCCTCTCTCCTGCTCCTCGTTCTCCTCCTCCCTCTCCTCACCCTCCTCCTCCCTCTGTTGCTCCTCCCTCTCTCCTCCTTACTCTCCTGCTTCTCGTTCTCCTCCTCCCTCTCCTCGTTCTCCTGCTCCTCGTTCTCCTCCTCCCTCTCCTCGTTCTCCTCGCCCTCCTCCTCCCTCTCCTGCTCCTCGTTCTTCTCCTCCCTCTCCTGCTCCTCGTTCTCCTCCTCACTCTCCTGCTCCTCGTTGTCCTCCTCCTCACTCTCCTGCTCCTCGTAGTTTCTCCTCCTCCCTCTCCTCCTTGTTCTCCTGCTCCCTCTCCTGCTCCTCGTTCTCCTCCCTCTCCTGTTCCTCGCCCTCCTCCTCCCTCTCCTGTTCCTCGCCCTCCTCCTCCTCTCCTGCTCCTCGCCCTCCTCCCTCTCCTGCTTCTCGTTCTCCTCCTCCTCCCTCTCCTGCTCCTCGTTCTCCTCCTCCTCCCTCTCCTGCTCCTCGTTCTCCTCCTCCCTCTCCTGCTCCTCGTTCTCCTCCTCCCTCTCCTGCTCCTCGTTCTCCTCCTCCCTCTCCTGCTCCTCGCCCTCCTCCTCCCTCTCCTGCTCCTCGCCCTCCTCCTCCCTCTCCTGCTCCTCGCCCTCCTCCTCCCTCTCCTGCTCCTCGCCCTCCTCCTCCCTCTCCTCGTTGTCCTCCTCCTCCCTCTCCTGCTCCTCGTTCTCCTCCTCCCTCTCCTGCTCCTCTCCCTCTCCTGCTCTCGCCCTCCTCCCTCTCCTGCTCCTCGCCCTCCTCCTCCCTCTCCTGCTCCTCGCCCTCCTCCTCCCTCTCCTGCTCCTCGCCCTCCTCCTCCCTCTCCTGCTCCTCGCCCTCCTCCTCCCTCTCCTGCTCCTCGCCCTCCTCCTCCCTCTCCTGCTTCTCGTTCTCCTCCTCCCTCTCCTGCTTCTCGTTCTCCTCCTCCCTCTCCTCGTTCTCCTGCTTCTCGTTCTCCTCCTCCCTCTCCTCGTTCTCCTGCTTCTCGTTCTCCTCCTCCCTCTCCTCGTTCTCCTCCCTCTCCTCGTTCTCCTCGCCCTCCTCCTCCCTCTCCTGCTCCTCGCCCTCCTCCTCCCTCTCCTGCTCCTCGTTCTCCCTCTCCTGCTCCTCGCCCTCCTCCTCCCTCTCCTGCTCCTCATTCTCCTCTTCACTCTACTGCACCTCGCCCTCCTCCTCCCTCTCCTTGTTGTCCTCCTCCTCCCTCTCCTCGCCCTCCCTCTCCTGCTCCTCGCCCTCCCTCTCCTGCTCCTCGCCCTCCCTCTCCTGCTCCTCATTCTCCTCTTCACTCTCCTGCACCTCGCCCTCCTCCTCCCTCTCCTGCTCCTCGTTGTCCTCCTCCTCCCTCTCCTGCTCCTCGTTCTCCTCCTCCTCTCCTCGCCCTCCTCCTCCCTCTGTTGTTCCTCCCTCTCCTGCTCCTCGTTCTCCTCCTCCCTCTCCTCGCCCTCCTCCTCCCTCTCCTCGACCTCCTCCTCCCTCTCCTCGACCTCCTCCTCCCTCTGTTGTTCCTCCCTCTCCTCCTCCTCCTCTTCACTCTCCTGCACCTCGCCCTCCTCCTCCCTCTCCTGCTCCTTGTTGTCCTCCTCCTCCCTCTCCTGCTCCTCGCCCTCCTCCTCCCTCTCCTGCTCCTCGTTCTCCCTCTCCTGCTCCTCGCCCTCCCTCTCCTGCTCCTCGCCCTCCCTCTCCTGCTCCTCGCCCTCCCTCTCCTGCTCCTCGCCCTCCCTCTCCTGCTCCTCGCCCTCCCTCTCCTGCTCCTCATTCTCCTCTTCACTCTCCTGCACCTCGCCCTCCTCCTCCCTCTCCTGCTCCTCATTGTCCTCCTCCTCCCTCTCCTGCTCCTCGTTCTCCTCCTCCTTCTCCTCGCCCTCCTCCTCCCTCTCCTCGCCCTCCTCCTCCCTCTCCTCCTCCCTCTGTTGTTCCTCCCTCTCCTCCTCCTCACTCTCCTGCTCCTCCTCCTCTTTGCAGGTTGTGCGGGGCAGGGGCTCATCACCGGAGCAGGCGGGGTCCTTGTACTGTACAGTAATGAGCTCCGCCTCCTGGGCTCTCCTCACCCTCTCATTGGTGGCAGAGAAGCAACTACTACTACTACAGCCTCCATCATCACACCAGGCCTCACCTCCACACATAGCACACAGGCACTACTACAACTCCCATCAATCACACCAGGCACTACTACCACCACCACTACTACAGCCCCCATCCTCATAATGACAGGACGCAGAGTTTCCTAATAAAGTTTAATGTAATCCCCTATGTACAGCTGTGTCGGCTCCTCACATGGCGTCCACCATCTTGAAGCTGTGCGGCTTCTCCTTAGGAATGACGTTGATGAAGGTTTTGTACAGGACTGCCCCGAAGGGCAGTTTACAGACGACATTGAGGGTGTCTTTGCTCCTTGGGGGCGGGATGTAGACCTCCTTAGTGTAACGCACAATCCCGTCCTCCAATGCAAACAGCGTCTTGTTCCTTCCGATCCCCACCTGCGAGGGGCACAAGAGAGTCATTGTATGGGGCTGTATATGTATATATTATATATAGTGGCACCTATAGAACCCCGACCTGTCCCTGCTCACTATATACTATATGTCCTTACACCTCTGTGCTGCTCCTCTGTTATTCCTCCTGGGAATTCAGAAATAAATTGTCTAATACAGAGCCTTGCAGAAGTCTTCACCCCCCCTGTATACTCCTCATACTGTATTATACACCCCCCTGTATACTCTTCATACTGTATTATATACCCCCCTGTATACTCTTCATACTGTATTATATACCCCCCCTGTATACTCCTCATACTGTATTATATACCCCCCTGTATACTCTTCATACTGTATTATATACCCCCCTGTATACTCTTCATACTGTATTATATACCCCCCTGTATACTCCTCATACTGTATTATATACCCCCCTGTATACTCTTCATACTGTATTATATACCCCCCCTGTATACTCCTCATGCTGTATTATATACCCCCCTGTATACTCTTCATACTGTATTATATACCCCCCTGTATACTCCTCATACTGTATTATATACCCCCCTGTATACTCCTCATGCTGTATTATATACCCCCCCCTGTATACTCTTCATACTGTATTATATACCCCCCTGTATACTCCTCATATGGTATTATATATCCCCCCGTATACTCCATACTGTATTATATACACCGCTCATTCATGTATCGTACACAGTGAGGTGTAAAAGTCTTCACCCCCTGTCCCAATCCTTTGGCTACAAGTCTTTGGGCTCGGTCTTTGCCCCCCTAGAGATGAGATTTCGGCCCCTTCTTTGCAGTCAGATTGGTTGGAGCGTCTGTGATCAGTAATCTCACTGGGATTTGGGTCCGGCCTGTGTGGGGGGGGGGGGGGGGGGCTCTGACCCCGGAATATTCTGGGATCTGAACCAGTGACTGGGCTCGGGCCAGAGGTTTGGGGTCATTGCTGGAATCTCCTTCCCAGTCTCCGGTTTCCTTCCAGGATTGTCCTGTATTTCGCTCCATCTTCCCGTCACCTGCTCCCCCCCCCCATGATATTGCCCCCACCATGTGGCACAGTGGGGGGGGGGGGATGACGGGGGTGTTCAGGGGGATGGGCAGGGTTACATTTAGGCCGTTCCCCTTTGGTCTCCTCTCACCGTCTCCCACATGTTTGCGGGGTCCCCCTATATGTCTTGTGGCCATAACCTGCAGACGCCCCTTCTTATGTCTCTCTTACCACAATGGTTTCCTTCTCTCGCCCCTCTCCCCTATAGATGGTCAGATTTGTGGGGTTCGCAGTGACCTCTAGGTGTCCTGTGGATGATTCTCCTGGACCTGAGGATTTCTGCGGCTCCTCCGCACTGACCAGGGGCCTCTTGGCATCTTCTCTGACCAGCGCTCTCCTTAGTTGGTCGGCCATGTCTTGCAGGTTTGCAGTGTAGGACACTTTCTCCAGGTTTAGATGATGGATTGTACCGGACTCCTCGGGAGATGTTCTTATACCCTGACCCTGCTTTACACTTCTCCACAACTCTATCTCTGAGCTGTCTGGTGAGTTCCTTGGTCTTCATGATGCTGTTTGTTCACCAGTGTTCTCTAACAAACCTCCACAGAACAGGTATATATATATATATATATACTGAGACTACATTACACACAGCCGGACTCATCTAGTAACTCATTCAGTGACTTCTGGAGACAACACTGTGCACTGTATTTATGGGGATCAGAGTACAGGGGGGTGAAGACTTTTGCACGTCACCTGTCAGATGTTATCGGGTTACATTGGGAGAACCTTCCGGCATTTTCCTTCCACTTCACAATTATCTGATACTTTGTGTTATCGCTGTAAATACACTGAAGTTTGTGACAAAGGTCCGGGGGGGGGGGTGAGGACTTCTGCAAGGCTCTGCAGGACTCCAGGCTGCCTCAGCAAACGTTACAGAACTTCAGTGCAAAATAAAAATAGTCAGCAGTCGCAACGTATAGGAGGGAACAAGGAGCGCCAATCACACGGCTGAAAAGACCAAATATTAGCAGAGATTACCCCCCCCCCCTCCCCCCCCCGGACTGGATTCTGCCATGTGCACGAGGCCTCAGGGGCTAAGGGAACCCGTCAGTAAGTTGGGGACACGAGAGCCCCAGCCCGTCCTGCTCAGCGCTACGTCCACCCATCTCTCCAGGATTCAGAACATACAAGAGACGGCGCCAATGTTTGTTTGGGACTCTCTCTGGCGCCCCCGGCTGTAACACTTTCCCACACTTGGGGGTCAATACTCGCACTATAGGTGACGTATAGGTGAAGATACAACATGGCCGCTCACCTGAGATCCTGGATGCCAACCGCATTAATCTCTGCGTAGCCAGAACGTTCCCGGCGTGGACGAAGTCACCTGAAATATTAGGAAAGAGCAGGATGAAGCCGAGCCCTCCGGGACCTGGGTATAAGACGAGCAGTGCCGAACCCTCCGGGACACCCCCCTCCCCCGGGTATAGGACGGGCAGTGCCGAACCCTCCGGGACACCCCCCTCCCCCGGGTACAGGACGGGCAGTGCCGAACCCTCCGGGACCTGAGTATAAGACGAGCAGTGCCGAACCCTCCGGGACACCCCCCCTCCCCCGGGTATAGGACGGGCAGTGCCGAGCCCTCCAGGACACCCCCCTCCCCCCGGTATAGGACGGGCAGTGCCGAGCCCTCCAGGACACCCCCCTCCCCCGGGTATAGGACGGGCAGTGCCGAGCCCTCCAGGACACCCCCCCTCCCCGGGTATAGGACGGGCAGTGCCGAGCCCTCCAGGACACCCCCCTCCCCCGGGTATAGGACGGGCAGTGCCGAGCCCTACGGGACACCCCCCTCCCCCGGGTATAGGACGGGCAGTGCCGAACCCTCCGGGACACCCCCCTCCCCCGGGTATAGGACGGGCAGTGCCGAACCCTCCGGGACACCCCCCTCCCCCCGGGTATAGGACGGGCAGTGCCGAACCCTCCGGGACACCCCCCTCCCCCGGGTATAGGACGGGCAGTGCCGAGCCCTACGGGACACCCCCCTCCCCCCGGGTATAGGACGGGCAGTGCCGAACCCTCCGGGACCTGAGTATAAGACGAGCAGTGCCGAACCCTCCGGGACACCCCCCTCCCCCCGGGTATAGGACGGGCAGTGCCGAGCCCTACGGGACACCCCCCTCCCCCCGGGTATGGGACGGGCAGTGCCGAACCCTCCGGGACCTGGGTATAGGACGGGCAGTGCCAAACCCTGCAGGACACCCCCCTCCCCCGGGTATAGGACGGGCAGTGCCAAACCCTGCAGGACACCCCCCTCCCCCGGGTATAGGACGGGCAGTGCCGAACCCTCCGGGACCTGGGTATAGGACGGGCAGTGCCAAACCCTCCGGGACACCCCCCTCCCCCGGGTACACGATGGGCAGTGCCAAGCCCTCCAGGACACCCCCCTCCCCCGGGTACACGATGGGCAGTGCCAAGCCCTCCAGGACACCCCCCTCCCCCGGGTATAGGATGGGCAGTGCCGAGCCTCCAGGACACCCCCCCTCCCCCGGGTATAGGACGGGCAGTGCTGAGCCCTCCAGGACACCCCCCTCCCCCGGGTACAGGATGGGCAGTGCCGAGCCCTCCAGGACACCCCCTCCCCCGGGTATAGTATGGGCAGTGCCGAGCCCTCCAGGACACCCCCCTCCCCCGGGTACAGGACGGGCAGTGCCGAGCCCTCCAGGACACCCCCCTCCCCCGGGTATAGTATGGGCAGTGCCGAGCCCTCCAGGACACCCCCCTCCCCCGGGTACAGGACGGGCAGTGCCGAGCCCTCCAGGACACCCCCCTCCCCCGGGTATAGGATGGGCAGTGCCAAGCCCTCCAGGACACCCCCCTCCCCCTGGGTGTATGATGGGCAGTGCCAAGCCTCCAGGACACCCCCTCCCGGGTATAGGACGGCAGTGCCGAACCCTGCAGGACACCCCCCTCCCCCGGGTATAGGATGGGCAGTGCCGAACCCTGCAGGACACCCCCCTCCCCCGGGTATAGGACGGGCAGTGCTGAGCTCACATGGCGGGGCCTCTGGTCGGTTACTCGCGTTGCGCTCAGAACTCACCATCCAGTTTCTTGAAGCCGTATCTCTTCCCAGCGCTCTTTCCTCCTAAGTTCTTAGAGCTGGTCCGGCTTTCTTCGATGCCCCTCGGGCCAAAATGCAAGTTGACGGGGCCCGGAGAAACTAAAACCAGAGAAGAGGCTTATAAACAAAGATGGAGGATCGTATACACGGCCCTAGTCAGGGTGAGCAGCACTGGGGGTGACAGGGGCCCGCTGGGCAGTACTGGAGTGACAGGGGCCCGCTGGGCAGCACTGGGGGTGACAGGGGCCCGCTGGGCAGTACTGGGAGTGACAGGGGCCCGCTGGGCAGTACTGGGAGTGACAGGGGCCCGCTGGGCAGCGCTGGGGGTGACAGGGGCCCGCTGGGCAGCGCTGGGGGTGACAGGGGCCCGCTGGGCAGCACTGGGAGTGACAGGGGCCCGCTGGGCAGCACTGGGGGTGACAGGGGCCCGCTGGGCAGTACTGGGAGTGACAGGGGCCCGCTGGGCAGCACTGGGGGTGACAGGGGCCCGCTGGGCAGCACTGGGGGTGACAGGGGCCCGCTGGGCAGCGCTGGGGGTGACAGGGGCCCGCAGGGCAGCGCTGGGGGTGACAGGGGCCTGCTGGGCAGCACTGGGGGTGACAGGGGCCCGCTGGGCAGCACTGGGGGTGACAGGGGCCCGCTGGGCAGTACTGGGGGTGACAGGGGCCCGCTGGGCAGTACTGGGAGTGACAGGGGCCCGCTGGGTAGTACTGGGGGTGACAGGGGCCCGCAGGGCAGTACTGGAGTGACAGGGGCCCGCTGGGCAGTACTGGGAGTGACAGGGGCCCGCAGGGCAGTACTGGGAGTGACAGGGGCCCGCTGGGTAGTACTGGGGGTGACAGGGGCCCGCTGGGCAGTACCTGGGAGTGACAGGGGCCCGCTGGGTAGTACTGGGGGTGACAGGGGCCCCGCTGGGTAGTACTGGGAGTGACAGGGGCCCGCTGGTAGTACTGGGGGTGACAGGGGCCGCTGGGCAGCACTGGGGGTGACAGGGGCCCGCAGGGCAGTACTGGGAGTGACAGGGGCCCGCTGGGTAGTACTGGGGGTGACAGGGGCCCGCTGGGCAGTACTGGGAGTGACAGGGGCCCGCTGGGTAGTACTGGGGGTGACAGGGGCCCGCTGGGTAGTACTGGGAGTGACAGGGGCCCGCTGGGTAGTACTGGGGGTGACAGGGGCCCGCTGGGATGTCGGCTACCCTTGGGTCCTAGGTTTGATTCTGACTATGGGTAACACAACAGGGAGAGTCACAGAGATCCTGGGAAATAACTGATGTGTGGATCCTCAGCGAGGTCAGACTGGTGGCTATATACAGGGGCCCCACATGCTGTTATATTATATACAGGGGCCCCTCATACAGACTTATTGCTATATACAGGGGCCCCTGGCACAGACTTGCTATATACAGGGGCCCCTGGCACAGACTTGTTGCTATATTACAGGGCCCCGGGCACAGACTTGCTATATACAGGGGACCCTGGCACAGACTTGCTATTATATACAGGGGCCCGGGCACAGACTTGCTATATACAGGGGACCTGGCACAGACTTGCTATTATATACAGGGGCCCCGGGCACAGACTTGTTGCTATATACAGGGGCCCCGGGCACAGACTTGCTATTATATACAGGGGCCCCGGGCACAGACTTGTTGCTATATACAGGGGACCCTGGCACAGACTTGCTATTATATACAGGGGCCCCGGGCACAGACTTGCTATATACAGGGGCCCCGGGCACAGACTTGTTGCTATATACAGGGGCCCCGGGCACAGACTTGTTGCTATATACAGGGGCCCCGGGCACAGACTTGCTATTATATACAGGGGCCCCGGGCACAGACTTGTTGCTATATACAGGGGCCCCGGGCACAGACTTGCTATTATATACAGGGGCCCCGGGCACAGACTTGCTATATACAGGGGCCCCGGGCACAGACTTGCTATTATATACAGGGGCCCCGGGCACAGACTTGTTGCTATATACAGGGGCCCCGGGCACAGACTTGTTGCTATATACAGGGGCCCCGGGCACAGACTTGTTGCTATATACAGGGGCCCCGGGCACAGACTTGTTGCTATATACAGGGGCCCCGGGCACAGACTTGTTGCTATATACAGGGGCCCCGGGCACAGACTTGTTGCTATATACAGGGGCCCCGGGCACAGACTTGCTATATACAGGGGCCCCGGGCACAGACTTGCTATATACTGACACATTACAAGTCACCTGTGTCGGGGACTTGAGGTCATGTGAAGGGTCACTGTGTCAGGCCGGGGTCACCTCGGGGCCCCTCAGTTCCGCACGCGCTGGGGCCACTTCCGGTCTGTCACGTGCTCCGGTACCGCCGGTGAGTCTGTACTGTACATATAACGGCTGTCACTTACCGAGCAGACGAGCCGCCCCGCACACCACCGACATCATGGCCGCCACCTCCGCTCCGGCGTCACTTCCGCTTCCTCCTCCTATTTCCGGCGGCTAATTTAAAAGTGATCCGGGCGGCGCCATGAGGCGGAGGTGTGAGGCCGCTGACCCGGAGGAGCTGCCCCTGCCCCGGGGGCCCTTCCTGAGCTCAGCCCGCCAGGCCCCGGTCATGGTGATCAGCAGTGACAGTGACGAGGAGTTACCGGAGCTCCCGCTGCTGCAGCGCCTCTGCCGCCCTCCTGTAGGGGGCGCTGGGTCACATGACCCGCCCGCCAGACCGCCCGGGGTCCCTGCGCCGAAGAATCCCCCTCAGCCGCGCTGCTCGTCACGTGACCCGCCCCCGCGGAGCGCTGCATCACGTGACCCTGCTAAGGTCTCTCAGCCCAGGAAAGGAAAGAAGAGCCCGGAGGGGGTGACAGTTCACATAGACACAGGTAGGAGGCTGCGGCCTGAGTGTACGCCCATATATAGCGGAGACACCCCCCTATACATAGACTGCTGTACCCTATGTGATCCCTGATTGGTGTGTGCACCTCCCTACAAGAACCCCTGACCCCGCCCTCCCATATTCCCAGGTCTCCTACAGGACGGAGCCGGAGGGCAAGTGCTGAGCGCCCTGCAGGCCCAGGAAACGCCGTGCGCCATCCAGACCCAACCGGTGCCGCGGAGCCTCACCTGGAGCCGAAGCGGAGAGAACCAGGACGTGAGTGATACGGAGAGGGGGTATATATAATGTATATAATGTGTATACGGTATTATAGTAATAAGATAGTGCTGTACATTATTATATTAATCCCATGGAGCTCTGTACATTATTATAGTAATCCCATGGTGCTGTACATTATTATATTAATCCCATGGTGCTCTGTACATTATTATATTAATCCCATGGTGCTCTGTACATTATTATATTAATCCCATGGTGCTCTGTACATTATTATATTAATCCCATGGTGCTCTGTACATTATTATATTAATCCCATGGTGCTGTACATTATTATATTAATTCCATGGTGTTGTACATTATTATATTAATCCCATGGTGCTCTATACATTATTATATTAATCCCATGGTGCTCTGTACATTATTATATTAATCCCATGGTGCTGTACATTATTATATTAATCCCATGGTGCTCTGTACATTATTATATTAATCCCATGGTGCTGTACATTACTATATTAATCCCATGGTGCTCTGTACATTATTATATTAATCCCATGGTGCTGTACATTATTATATTAATCCCATGGTGCTCTGTACATTATTATATTAATCCCATGGTGCTCTGTACATTATTATATTAATCCCATGGTGCTGTACATTATTATATTAATCCCATGGTGCTCTGTACATTATTATATTAATCCCATGGTGCTGTACATTATTATATTAATCCCATGGTGCTCTGTACATTATTATATTAATCCCATGGTGCTCTGTACATTATTATATTAATCCCATGGTGCTGTACATTATTATATTAATCCCATGTGCTCTGTACATTATTATATTAATCCCATGGTGCTCTGTACATTATTATATTAATCCCATGGTGCTCTGTACATTATTATATTAATCCCATGGTGCTGTACATTATTATATTAATCCCATGGTGCTCTGTACATTATTATATTAATCCCATGGTGCTGTACATTATTATATTAATCCCATGGTGCTGTACATTATTATATTAATCCCATGGTGCTCTGTACATTATTATATTAATCCCATGGTGTTCTGTACACTATTATATTAATCCCATGGTGCTCTGTACATTATTATATTAATCCCATGGTGCTCTGTACATTATTATATTAATCCCATGGTGCTCTGTACATTATTATATTAATCCCATGGTGCTCTGTACATTATTATATTAATCCCATGGTGCTCTGTACATTATTATATTAATCCCATGGTGCTCTGTACATTATTATATTAATCCCATGGTGCTGTACATTATTATATTAATCCCATGTGCTCTGTACATTATTATATTAATCCCATGGTGCTCTGTACATTATTATATTAATCCCATGGTGCTCTGTACATTATTATATTAATCCCATGGTGCTGTACATTATTATATTAATCCCATGGTGCTCTGTATATTATTATATTAATCCCATGGTGCTCTGTACATTATTATATTAATCCCATGGTGCTCTGTACATTATTATATTAATCCCATGGTGCTCTGTACATTATTATATTAATCCCATGGTGTTCTGTACACTATTATATTAATCCCATGGTGCTCTGTACATTATTATATTAATCCCATGGTGCTCTGTACATTATTATATTAATCCCATGGTGCTGTACATTATTATATTAATCCCATGTGCTCTGTACATTATTATATTAATCCCATGGTGCTCTGTACATTATTATATTAATCCCATGGTGCTCTGTACATTATTATATTAATCCCATGGTGCTGTACATTATTATATTAATCCCATGGTGCTCTGTATATTATTATATTAATCCCATGGTGCTCTGTACATTATTATATTAATCCCATGGTGCTCTGTACATTATTATATTAATCCCATGGTGCTCTGTACATTATTATATTAATCCCATGGTGCTCTGTACATTATTATATTAATCCCATGGTGCTCTGTACATTATTATATTAATCCCATGGTGTTCTGTACATTATTATATTAATCCCATGGTGCTCTGTACATTATTATATTAATCCCATGGTGTTCTGTACACTATTATATTAATCCCATGGTGTCGGCGGGGGGGTTAGCGGTGGCAGTACCTGGGGGCGGGTTCATGTGCCCCTCCTGGGTTTGCCCTCTAGTTGCCCCGGGGTCACTACTTACCCGCTGCAGGTGTATTTGTGTATCAGTCGGGCAGACACATATCACATCTCTGGTGACATCACCTTGTGTCCTTTCTTCAGGGAGATGAATTTTGCCAAGAAGAAGCTGAAATCCTCGTCCTCGTTCCGGCAGAAGACTTCATTGTGATGGTCCAGAACAGTAGGACGGTGAGGACCGCTCTCCTTCCGTCTTGCCCCTCCCCCTCCGTCTTGCCCCTCCCCCTCTCATCCCCTCCCTGACCTCTGACCCTTTTGTTTCTTGTATTACAGGAGGCCGCTCATTGCAATGTCACATTAAGCAGCTTTGTGACTGGTATCGTGGCCAACAAGTCACCTGCGGTCCCTACCCTGGTGGTCATGGAGATGGAGAAATACTTCAAGTAGGTCGTGTTTTGGGAAGGTGATAAATGTAGGACGTGCAGATCTTCATCTCACCATTGTCTGACTGTGACAGGAACGAGAAGACAAAAAGCAGGAAGAAGCTTCAGGAGGCCGTGCGAGGAGAGGCGGCCAAGGGGCAGAAGAGGAAACGTAAGGAAGAAGCTCCTTGTCTGAGCAGGGTAGATGTGGAGGAGGTGAGTGGCCACAGGACTAGGACTGGCCAACTGTCCTGCCATGTGTGACCATCGGTCCATCTTCTGGCCACCTGTCCTGCCATGTGTGACCATCGGTCCATCTTCTGGCCACCTGTCCTGCCATGTGTGACCATCGGTCCATCTTCTGGCCACCTGTCCTGCCATGTGTGACCATCGGTCCATCTTCTGGCCACCTGTCCTGCCATGTGTGACCATCGGTCCATCTTCTGGCCACCTGTCCTGCCATGTGTGACCATCGGTCCATCTTCTGGCCACCTGTCCTGCCATGTGTGACCATCGGTCCATCTTCTGGCCACCTGTCCTGCCATGTGTGACCATCGGTCCATCTTCTGGCCACCTGTCCTGCCATGTGTGACCATCGGTCCATCTTCTGGCCACCTGTCCTGCCATGTGTGACCATCGGTCCATCTTCTGGCCACCTGTCCTGCCATGTGTGACCATCGGTCCATCTTCTGGCCACCTGTCCTGCCATGTGTGACCATCGGTTTCTCTTCTGCTCTTCTTCTTCAGGCTCTGATGGTCCTCCAGCTGCAGACACAGGTCCATGTTTGGTTCCTGGAAACCTGGAAGGAGTTTTCTGACTTTGTCTGCATGTTCAGCAAAGCGATGGCTGAGGCTCCAACCAAGTAAGGAGACGGGTCTGAGACGTCTTACCATGTGGTTGTCTATCTCCAGAGCAGAAAAGCCGGGTGTGCACCTTCAGTATCTGCCAGCCAAACTAGTGTTGACCATGTACCGTGAGGAAGCCAAACTGTATGATGTCCCCAATGTGAGGTCTTATTG